>NC_044197.1:32939315-33133304 GCF_900880675.1 Sparus aurata
TTGACCAAAACTGTCAGCTTTTGTTCTTTGGAAAATAAAACTTGAGTTTAGAGGCATATTTCTGCTGGCATGTGAATTTTTTGTAGGCTATTATATTTTGTTTCATATACACCATATGTTGATTTATTTAACGCTGAGTTAAATGAGTATAAGTAGTTGCTAAAGCTACTTTTTTTAGCAGTAGTTTTACAAACTACATTTCTCCAGGGGTAGAAATGTAGTTTGTTCAAACTACTGCAGGCTGAACTACATGTAGTTTTACAAGCTACACTTGCAAAGTAGCTTCCCACCACTGCTTATAGGTATGTAAAACAAACCCTCATGAGAGTGAAAAGTAGTCTACAGACAAGAGCTGACAACTTTTTCTCTAAAATCTAGCAAAGAACAAAGTAAATCGCTCAATACATTTGAAATTGTTTACAACATAATTCCATATGTTGTAAATAAAAAACATTATGAGAAGATGTAGAAAATAATAATGAAGAAAAACCATTGAATGAGAGGGCGTGTCCAGCCTTTGAATGCTATATGCGGACTATGCGGTGCACAGGGCCCCCGCACCACTAGGGGAGAGGCAAGGTGAGGCGAGTTGCACTGAGCCGCCAGTACAGGTCATTTACGGCATGGCATCAAAACGAACCTGTTGATCTGGTTCAGAAAAAGGAAAAATGAAAAAAGAAGAAAATAGATGAAGAAAAACACTCACGGGATAAAGGTAAGGTTTGTTTTCATGATGTGGGTGGAGGGGGAGCTAAAGACGAATCTTTGGCTAGCTTAAGTGTTTGCTTTAGGAAAGGGCTAAAATAAAATGCATATGTCACATGTGAATGCCATAAGACTGACTGATTGAAGTGACACCTGTTATAGTGAATTACAGCAGGTCCAGTTTGTTGACATTACATTTTTGAGGCAGGGTGTGTTGTTAGGCAGATGTCTGTCATGTCTGCTGTATCCTCATCCAGTGCAGCTGCTGTTCCATCATAGACCTCCTCTGCTCTTCAATATTTGTCACGTAACATTACTTTAGGATTATTTTAGTGTGTCCTCAGTTTATAGGTCTCTAATGTGAAGTGTGCTAAATAACACTAATACATTTTAGGCCTACTGTAGATTATTATGGACTATTGTGGCGGTAAATTATTGCTCTGAGTGGATTATTGTTAACTCTACTGAGCTAGTTGTGTCTTTCCACATTTATAAGAATATTTACTATGACAATATAATTTGAACAAATGTGCTTACATTCCTACAGTTTAGTTGTTTTTGATGTATTACTTTGTCAAATTAAAGTCAGTTTAAAGTAAACGATACAATATATGTTATACTGTTAGTTCTGCTCACAGAATATAGATTAAAACCACACGTAGTCCACTTTGTATTACCCTGTGGAATATACACAAAAATATTCCTTCAGTATCACATAGTGCTCATCAGTCATTTATCTTTGTTTATTACGCTAACAAGTACAATGTGTTGAAAACTGCTTAAAAAGTGACAACTTTGAATTGGGTGCATGCTTTAAAGTGACACTGTACTGTATATTGCAAAGGTTAACCCTTTAGGCGCCAGAGTCGCAAATTTGCGACACACCGCGGTACTGAACTAAACAGCTGTTTTCTCCCAATAGAGTGTTACATGTCGTTCATACTCCCCACCACTAGTTGGCAGACATCCTATACTTAGACCTTAGCTCATAAAAACGTCTTGCTTCAATGCAAAATGTTCGAGGAAGTCCCATGCAAACTGTGGGGTGAGAGAGCGGAGACAGTGCGCCAGGAAGCCATTTTGCTGAAGGGGTACTGCTGGATTCAGAAGTTATTGAGACGAAATAAACGACAATGGCATGCAAAAAGTTGAAGTGATTGAGCTCCTATTCGGTGATTCTGATTCTGAAGTGGAAAATCTAGCTTTGGGAGATGACGGTCGGTTGATTAGTGAGCTTGCTAGTCGCGGTGCGTCTTTGCATAGCAATGGTGGTGCCGCGCAGAGCGAGGAAAACGCACAAGCACTAACACACGATCCTTTGCCCAATAGGTGGGAATGGAAATGATACACGAACTCGTAGTATCAGTAGGGAAGCGAATGGATGTGGTAGAAGTAGCGGTGGTGGTGAGAATAGCGCTGGGTGTCAGCGTTAGTGTTCACTCTTTCCACCGCGACGGTCACGTAGCCTCCATCCGCGGCAGCGGTGCAGCTATGCGCCGCAGCAGTGTTCACAAAGCACACACGAGTCCAGATCTTCTCACAACACTAGAGGAGATAGCAGGGGGAGTCGTGGGCGAAGTGTTCGTAGAAAGGCTGATGGGTGTCGTAGGGGCAACAGGGGAAGGCAGAACAGGGCTGGAAATGATGATGATGATAATGGTAATGGTGGCTGGGCTTACTTGAGAGATGAAGTATATGGATAAAGCCCTTTGATGAGCAAATTGGATATCGTGGTGACAGAAAGCTAAGCAATGATTCAAGGTCTATAGTTTTTTTGTCCCTCTTTCTGACTGATGATTTCTGGTATCTTATAACAATGGAGACAATCCTCATCAGTATTTAGGCTGACATGAACTAATTCCAAGTTCACGGTTTCATGAATGGTATGATGTAAATGTAAATATATATATATATATATATATATATATATATATATATATATATATATATATATATATATATATATATAATTAGTTGTTATTGTCTCTATGCCTTGCAATGAGAGGCTCCACACTCTACAAATATCACAAACTTTTATCTGGATAGATAGGCACAGATAAGGCCTCTGCAGCTAAAAGACGCCTACTGTTATTATTATCATATAATAATAATAATAATAATAATAATAAAGAAGAGAAGAGAAAACAAGAAAAAGGGAAGAAAAAAGTGTCCTCCAATGGGGGGGATGGTGGGTAAAAAAAACCGCATACTGTTTACATGAGTTTTGTGGTGTACTAATAGTTCTAGTTTACGACTGTTGGCTTACAATTTACTTTTTCCCTGTTCATTTGATGTGTGGACAACATAACAAATGGATGGAGGGGATGAATCTGATGAAATAAGTTCAACTCTCTTTCAAAATACCAGTTATTTCATGGAAATTACATAATCCAATATGGCCGCCACCATATGACGTCATAATATGCAAATTAGATGGGAAAAATTACTCCCTTCATAAACTTTAGGTCATTCTCAATATTTGTCTCATTTACACTTTGTCTCTATCTCAAACTACATTCAAGCCAGAGCCTTCTGAAATTTAGATGTCAAAATCTAGTATTTTTTAAAATAAAACCCGGCGCCTAAAGGGTTAATATAAAACAGATAATGAATTTCTGCATTAGTGTAACATAACTCAATTATATTGTATGAATATTTGCTTAGGATCTATTTTGCTTGGCAACCTGAGGAGTATTGTCTTTGCAGAAGCAATTCTGAAATATTTTGGAGCTGCTGACCAGTGTTACGGCCCTTAGCCCTTGGCTGTGTCCTATGTGTAGTGGGTGTGTCTGTGTGTTGCAGGTTGCAGTGGATGGCTGATTGGGAGCACCTGGGACTGGCTCTGCAGCTGATTTAAGCCTGCTGGTTCGAGTCCTCGCTCTCTCTTTTCCTCAGGATCGACACCCTGCTGCTGCTGTTTTGTTTGTTTTGTTTTGTTTTGTTTTGTTCTGTTCTGTTCTTTTCTGCACCGGACATCATGCACCTCACATTTGACACAACATACAAGCACCCTCTTACACCACTGATATACACTTCCACACTCCATGGTACATTTAATTTGTGTTTATAATCAATAAACATAACTCTTTTGTTTTCATCCCGCGTCAATTATCCATATTTTGTTGCGGCCTCGGAGCCAGTCGTAACAAAGTTGGGGGCTCGTCTCGATTGTTTTGTGGTTTTGATGTTTGTTTGTTTGTTTTTTTTAGGGTACCCTACTTTAGTTTGTCTTGTCGCGGTGTGACCGCATTTGGTCCGTGTTGGCGCAGGGCATAGGAGTTTCAGTAAATGGTGGTGTGTGGGAGTGATTGAAGCAGGTCAACTGATCTTGTGCAGTAAGTGACTTCAGGGGGGGTTCCCTTGGGAGTCCTTTAGTGGATGGTGACGTGTGTCTCCATTTATGGTGTTTGAGGAGGTGTCGAGCCTTGGTGCGCAGGCGTGTTTTGGTTTTCATTCATTCATTCATGCATAATGGGTCCTTGCGGCAGAGGGTGAGTGTTGATTAAAGTGTGTGTGTGTGCATGACTTTGATGGAGTTTTTCCTGGTAGGTTTAGCGGCGTCTCCCCTTTGGGACTCGTCGGTGGGGGGTTGTTAGTGTTGGGGTACGGATGTTGAGAGCATCCCTTTCCCCTTTTCCTCAATTTTGCTCGGGAGCACTGCCCGTGGTTTAAAGGTGGTGGCCAGTTTACTGGTTGCTGCTTCTGGGCCAGTGGGCTCTAGGTGCGTAAATACCTGCCACTACGCCTCATGAAGACTAGGGGGGAGTTATCATAGTTAGTTGTGGTCAGGCAGATAGCTAGCGGAGAAACTCCAAACTGAAGCACACAGGTGGGTTTAGCCCTTTGTATTATTATTATTTTTTTCTGGTCTTCTCTCGCAAGCTTATAGGTATGGATGAAATTGTTAAGAAATTTTTGGAGAGCAGCTTTTGGACGAGTGTTCGAGGGATCAGTTACTAAAGTTGGTCGACTATTATAAAGTTGATGTGGGTGACAGACGAGTTAAGGAGGCCGTTAGGGCGAATCTGAAGGTGCATCTGTTTAAAATAAAGGTTTTGAACACTGTAAAAGAAACTGCTTCGGTGAGTGATGATTCATTTCCGCCTGTCGCGGGTTTTGGTTTTGGTCCAGGTTTATCTTTTGAGCGGCAGAAAGAGTTGCTGGAATTACGTATGAAATTGGAGACAGAGAAGGAATTGTCTTTGGAGAAAATTTAAGCAGGGAACTGAACTTGTAAGACTGGAGCTGCAGAAACAAAAGTTGCAGTTGGTTCGTGAGGGAAGAGCAATGTTTGATGTTTTGACTGATGGTCCCTTTGTGTCTGAAGGAAGCCGCCCTCAGCACCACCGGACCAGGAAGCAGCAGGGCCGCCTTCAGCACCACTGGACCAGGAATCGGCAGGGCCGCCCTCAGCACCACCGGACCAGGAATCGGCACGGCCGCCTTCAGCACCACCGGACCAGGAAGCAGCAGGTCCGCCTTCAGCACCACCGGACCAGGAAGCAGCAGGTCCGCCTTCAGCACGACTGGACCAGGAATCGGCACGGCCGCCTTCAGCACCACCGGACCAGGAAGCAGCAGGGCCGCCTTCAGCACCACTGGACCAGGAATCGGCAGCGCCGCCCTCAGCACCACCGGACCAGGAAGCAGCAGGTCCGCCTTCAGCACGACTGGACCAGGAAGCAGCAGGTCCGCCTTCAGCACGACTGGACCAGGAATCGGCACGGCCGCCTTCAGCACCACCGGACCAGGAAGCAGCAGGTCCGCCTTCAGCACGACTGGACCAGGAATCGGCACGGCCGCCTTCAGCACCACCGGACCAGGAATCGGCACGGCCGCCTTCAGCACCACCGGACCAGGAAGCAGCAGGTCCGCCTTCAGCACCACCGGACCAGGAAGCAGCAGGACCGCCTTCAGCACCACCGGACCAGGATGTTTAAGTTTAAAAATGTTTTACAATTTCAAATAAACATTTTTAAGGAACACTGCATCAGTTTCATTTATTGACCTATAGAGGATCCTCACAGTGTATTTACAATGTCTTCATTGTCTTGTAGTGGGCTATTTCAGCTCCCTCACCCTGTAATTTTGAATTTCTATTTCATAATTTTGACTTTATATCTCATACTAATGACTTTTTTCTTTAGCTAATTTCTACCTTTATCTCATGATTATGGCTTTTTCTTTAAAAGTAATGATTTCAAACAGCAATATATTTTTTCCTTCTTTACCCGGGTGAATAAAATGGGTTTCCATTTATCCCCATGAACCTCATGTAAAGTCTGGCACAGGACACTTTTGGTGTAGGTGGAAAAATGATGAGTGTGAATGCTTTTGTAGGCTGACTGTTTCTTCAAAGTTGCGGCTGTGCACTCTGTATTTATTTAGATTTATGCCACTGAGAATGTCAGAGCAGAAACTCCTGAGTTACTTTGTGCACAAAGCCTGGACATGACATTGTTTAAATGAATACAGCACACACAGTTGCTGCTTCTGTTCCTGTGTTGTAACTCTTAGTTACTTGTTTTGAGTGTTTTGACTAAGTTGATAAAATGCAACTCCTAGGCTAACACAGAATGACAGGTTGATACTGTACATGTCCAGCTTATTATATGTAATATGATGTAACACGTCATGTATAGCGACTATCCTGCCCTCCTGTAGTCACTCGTCATGGGAGTGGGAGACTGTTTTTGACGCACTCAACAAACAATTGTCCATGTGCTTGTCCATGTTCGGGTGATGTTCCCATTTATTAGACAAAAAAAAAGTCAAAATCTTGACCAAATTAATGCAAAAAGAAACTAAAGTGATGCTGCTGGAAAACAGAGTGAGATGAGTGAGTCAAGCGAGAGGCAAAAACCGCATGATCCTCCACTCCATGCTCCCCTGATTACCTACACCTGTGATTATAAAGAAAATGCTATACTGCCATCCAGGAGACCTGACGAAGCCCAAAAGACAGACAAATAAACAGATGTGGTTTCTACATTATGCATGCAGAGCTGTTCAGCTTTACTGATGAAACGATGCAAACCTTTGTTCAAAACATGTCATTAAACTAAGTACTTTGAGCAATTAATAACATTAACGTTTTAACATTCAACTGAATTATAGAAGCAGTCTTGTAGGCATGAACATCCCTAATAGCCAATTGAAACTGGGCGGCACACATGCACCCACAGAAGGCGGGAGAAATATTTATGCCAACCTGTTACAAAACTGGCCTTCATAATTCATTGTTTGAATGTTTGAAACCTGCCAGGTAACAAAGGTAGGGCAGGTGTGGTTATTATAAATGAATAATTACTTATAGCATTTTATTAAAGTTAAATATCAAAATTGATAATCAATACATTAAAACAGGAAACCACCACATAAAGAAGGGACCAGAAGGAAAACAGTCTTAAAAGACGTGTTCACTTTAAATGTAAATATTTGTTAGATATTTTACATTAAATGAAAATGGAGGGAAATGTTGTTAAACAGTGTTTAACAATGTAAAACTAGCAGCAAATATGATTCAATGGTCTAAAATCTCATAAAGAAATGTAGCTTATGAACATACAATACATACTAATTTCTAGTATCTGCCCAGACACTAAATAAGTCTCACTTGTGCTGTGTCTGTCCCCTTTATCCAGCTTGGTTCCAACAAGCCGATGTTGTCTGCAAACTTTAGAAGTTTTTAATGTGTCTTAGCTGCAGTTGTTGGTGTAAAGAGCAGTGGGAATAGCACACATCCTTGACTGTCCATGTGCTGGATGTGCCTACTGTCTGTCTACTGTCAGTCTGTCTGTTATTAATAGACAGGTGGAGGCTGGCACAGAGCTGGGAGTGGAGGACTTCTGGGATTGTGTTGAGTCCAGAAAAAGGATCCTTGCCTATCACCCGAGTCGAGGTGTTGCAGGATTTAGTGTAGTATGACCAGTTGATGGGGACATTCTGCAGTCCTCTCCACACTGACACAAGGTCATCAGTTATAAATTGTTCATCTACATCTATAGTGATCAAGCAATTTTATTAGCCATTCTTTTTTTTCCTTGTTTCTTCTATCCATGTGTATGTGCCTCAGACCTTGTTTTAATATCTATGGTTTGTGTTTTTGTCTGTGTTTGCAGGAATACTCCCTGCTGTATGAAGAGGCCAGTTTCTTCAAGCTGGCTCCACTACAGGCAGAGCTGGAGCACTGGAGGACTAAGCGAGAATGCAGGAGGGTGTGTCTGGAGTGTGAGTGTGTTGTGATTCATGTGGCTCCAGATTTTGGTGAGAGGATCAGTGTGAGTGCCCACCGGGATGTGATTGAGGAGGTTTTTCCTGAGGTGAAAGATATCATGTCCAATTCCCTGATCACCAGTTGGATCCAGGACTCCAAGCAAATCATTCGCTTTCCACTCAATGGCTACTGCCACCTTAACTCTGTCCAGGTACAAAAAACACTCTGATTTTAAACATTAAACTTTTCAACGCCAGTGTTTTTTAAGTGATCAGACAGTAGTGGCTGATTTTTCTCTCTCAGGATCAGTTTTTTTCTGACAGCATGTGGTTAGAACCCATGTTGGAATGTCCCTATCTTTGATGCAACAGCCCAGCAGTTAGCAGAAATGTGCGTTATATTGTTGAAGAGGCACTGAGAACACAGGAACTTCCTCACATATGTGTCCACCATTCTTAAACTCACTGACCATGTTTCCTATCTAGTGGCACATCGAGCAAAAAAACACCACAAAAGTACACGCTAACCATAGAGCAACATAGTCATGTATCATACCCACTTAAAGAGAAGCTCAGCTAAAAGCATATTAGAAAAACAATTTCAACACCAATGGAATCCCAAGATATCCCCTTATAGCCTGTTGTGTGCAGCATAGCCATGGCTCAGTCACAATAACAGACCACTAGTAAGTCTTGGTCAGGTAATGTTCAGATGCTGTTCAGTGATTTTCTAGAGGTTTTAGGATGTAACTGCAAGGGGATATTCAGTCTATAATCGTAAAATGTTGTTAGATGGAAGGAGAATCTTAGGCATGTATGCTTGTGCTTACATCTCTGTCAAAATATCAGTTGTTACCTATTGAATGATTCCAGGATTGTTTATTTTAAGTATAATATATAGATGTTGTACTTCCAGAGATATCCTCCATTTCTTTTATGCTTGTAATTTATGAGGGCCTGGGCCACAGGCCTTGGTTTGAGGAGAACTTTATTAATATAATTGTTTCTATTCTCCAAATGTAATGTATATTGAGTTAATTAATAGATTTTATAGGATCATTGGAGAGGGCACTAGTAAGTCAGATAAAAACACCATCTCTCTATAAAAGCAAATAACCTCTGTCTGTCTGTCTGTGTGTGTGTGTGTGTGTGTGTGTGTGTGTGTGTGTGTGTGTGTATTCCTCAAATATCTCTGCGGATCAGGATCAGACTGACCTGAGAGTTTCAACATGGCTGCTGCGTGGTTCAAGGGTGTGCTATTTCGCATTTGTTTGGACTGCAATGATACCGTTAATAAATTATTTCATAAATGCTTTACAAATTCCACGAGCATTGTCCACCGGAGCCACTACAGTCACGTGCGCACCAGAGCCAATCACTGCACACCGTGGCCATGCGCGCACCAGAGCCAATCACTGCAGAGCCCACCGCGACCCCCCACCTTAAGAAACAAGCAGATTTATACCTGCAGCGGCGCGAGCTGGACCGGGATTTTGCCGGCGGTTCGGTCCCGTTCTGTTCTGTTCTGTGCATCTAAACTGACTGTTGTGGATTAATGAGATTAAACGAGTCCGGACCGAGTCTGTTCGGGTCTGAGGAGATCCGGAGACGTGCGGACAACAAATCTGTGAATGTTCGGAATCTGTGGATGTTCGTGTGTAGCTAGCCGCTAGCTAGCAGCTAGCTGGCTAGCCGCTAGATTGACATGCAACGACGGTCGGTGTGTGTGAGAGTTGAGAGATTTGTGACATTTAGCGTGTTTGGAGTGTGTAGTTAGTGTGTTATGTAGTGTTTGGTGTAGTGTGTTTAGTGAGTAGTGGAGTCGTTTATTTGTTTAATGAGTCAGAATAATGAGGAGAAGCTGAATGTGGAGCAGGCAGTCCAGCTCTTCATTCAGCTGGAAGGAGCACAGGCAGACCTGAGCATTGCCTGCATTTAAATGTAAATAGTTACATATAACTTTGTAAATTTTTTAAATGTATGCACACATTTAGATAAACAACAATTTATATTTGCATTATAAGTCAAAAAATAATTAAAAAAAATGGTTTGTTAAACATATTTGTGGTTTTCACAGTAAAACAATCTAACTTTTTCTACTCGGATTTCATGGGTTTTTTGTGATTTTAGGTCAACTGTGTTAATACAGTATGTCAAAATAAAAAAAAATAACTGTACAGTCACACATGTGAGGTTGTGCTGAAAATAATGACACCAAGTAAATAGCTTTTAAGATGAAATATAATGGCAAAATCAAAAATAGTCAAAAACAGCCAATTATACCCTGGAATATCGGATTTCACAACAAACCTAAATATCCCTGAAGCCCCACCTTCAAACACAGCCTCATTTGGCCATCCATGAAAAAGCTCCTTAACCTCCCACTTTTTTATAGGAATACACTTTTCTTATGGGCACTGCACTAGTATATATAATACATACATAACATTCGCTCAGTTGGTAGAGCGGGCGTCCCATGTAATAAGGCTATGTACTCGCTCCAGCGGCCCTGGGTTCAAGTCCTGCCCTTGCTGCATGTCATCATCCTTTTTCCTGTCATCCCCGAAGCTGTCCTATCAGTAAGCCATACGAAGGCCAATAATAATAATACAATACATACAATAATCTTTCAATATTGGGCACATCCATTTGCCTAATATTGACAAGATCTCTTTGGAGCCATGAGTTCCGTTTGGATTTTTTGGAGTTTATTTTCTATATTCAGTGTATGGTCTTATGTTGATGTGGCTAGCTTGAAGATTTCCAGAAGTGGCGATTGCAGGTGTACTTTTGGACCTCACTGCTTCGCAGAGATTCATTGTTATCTTGTTTGTCAGTGATCAGTTGCCAGCTTTGCCATGATTCCATAACATTTAATTCCATTCATTCCTCCATTTCATTGTCCGCTGTTATTAGTGTTTTCTTTTTTTTTTTTTTCCAGCCATGACCCTTAACAGACATTAACACAGACCAGGACAAACAAAACTGTTATGTCACATTCAAACCACCTACTCTCTGGCCAACCACTACTGTGTTAACGCTCCACTAACTGCGTCACTAACTCTTGTGATATTTTCCGGGAAAGTCGCGACTGACACCTCGTGTACATCTTTGGTACTAAAGCTCATGCAAGGGCTTTCACCAGTGGGCAATAGGCTAAATCATAATTGTGGCACCTTATTTGGCGATAGATAGTGACTAACCAGAAATGTATTTACATGAAAATCATGATTACTTTAAATACATACATTAAATGTATTAACTGGGAAACTGAAGAATCCAACAACAACAATTTTCATAGACATCAGACCTAATTTTGAAACATGTAAATATGAACCGTTTATTGTACACCCTGGCCCCCCAGAGGATTCTTCAGTTTCGTTTCGTTTTCTTCCGCTTTCTCCATGAGGGTCGCGGGTGATGGTACAAAGCGGTAACATCACCCGCGACCCTCATGGAGAAAGCGGAAGAAAACAAAACGAAACGAAACTGAAGTGTACAATAAACAGCTCATATTTACATGTTTCAAAATTAGGTCTGATGTCTATGAAAATTGTTGTTTGTGGAACTGCAGCTGGGATGTGGTATCTATCTAATACAACAGTAAAATACAGTATATCATAGCAGTCTTGAGTTCCAATGATTTTTACAGCGCTGTTTTTTTCTGTGATGGAATGAGTGGAACACTTGCCACTTTGTCACAAAAACCATTCAAAAAGTTTTGTTAAATAATTAATTTATTAAAGGTCTTCTGAAAATGTGACCATGGATCAAAAAATATACATACACTAACTTGAACAATCAATATTTGTGATTACAGAAAGTTGTGTAAATCACATTTTCGTATCATGGTCTCTGAACATCTTCTGAGTGATTCTGATTGATAACAGCTGGTGACTTTTATGGGCCCATTTTAATAGGGCATGTTTGATACAGCCGTTGACTCAGCCACAAACACTACAATGAGCAAGTCTCAGAAACTCAGCATAGCTCTTAAAGAGCGCATTATTGATTTGAACACGTCAGGAAAGTCACTTGGAGCCATTTCAAAGCAGTTATAGGTCCCAAGATCAACTGTACAAACAACTGTAAATATAAAGTGCAAGGCACAGTTGTGTCACTGCCACAATCATAAAAAAAACAGTAACTATCACCTGCTGCTGAGAGGAAACTGGTCAGGATGGTCAGGTGTCAACCAAAAACCACCAAAAGCAAGTCAGCAGTAAATCAGAAGCTGCTGGAAGACAGGTGTCAGTGTCCACAGTCAAGTGTGTTTTACTTCAACATGAGCTGAGAGGCCGACATGCAAGAAAGAAGCTTTTGCTCCAGACACAGCACCTTAAAGCTCAACTGAAGTTTGCTGCTGATCACATGGATAAAGAAAAATCCCTCTGGAGGAAAACTCTGTGGTCACATGAAACAAAAATTGAGTTGTTTGACCACAATGAGCAGTAATATGTTTGGAGCAGTGAAGGCGAGGCCTTTAACCCCACACTGTAAACCAGAGTAAGTTACCATAAGTCAAAAGAATTGAGGCAATCGATTGCCTCAATTCTTTTATGTTGATGAACTCAAAAGTATTTTTATAACAGTTAAAGAGATGATTTAGCTCAACTCAATTATTTTTAGTTAATATGACTTAAAGTTTCCAGTTTTCAACACCACTGAAATAAGTTCACAGAACTTTAAAAAATAAGTACACAACCACACCATTTATGTTAACCAAACTCAATGTTTATTAGTTTTTGTTGTCATTGTTTTAAGCACACATTAGTCACATATATTGAGTTTGTTTACTTAAAAACATGTGACTCCAAACTTAAAATTTTTGATGCAATCGATTGCCTCAATTTTTTTTTGAGTTGATGAACTCAAAAGTCAAAATTTTCCAGAACTTAAAGGTTGGATGACTTGCTTCTTGTACCTTTTGATAACCATTAAATTAAAGTGCTAATTTAGCTCATCTCAAATATTTGCAGTTAATATGACTTACAGCTTTCTGTTAAGGCAACTCAATTATTTTCAGTTAATTTGAATTACAGTTTCCACTGGAGACCACTGGAATAAGTTCACAGAACTTTAAAAAATAAGCAGACAACCACACCATTTTATGTTAACCAAATTCAATGTTTATTAGTTTGTGTTGTCATGTGACATGTGACTCCAAACGCCAAAATTGATTGCCTCAATTAAATTGAATTTAACAAACTAAAAAAGGTTCTTACAAACTTGATATTGACCAAACAACTAATCAGATAGTAAGGAAATAATCAAAAACACTAATAAATTATAATAAATACACAAATTAAATTATCTTTTTCGTTATCAGCTATAAAAGAAAAAACAGTTTCCTGGCTAATTCCCAAGTAAGGCAACAGCAATTTGGATGAAATTACAAAAATTCTGTAGATAACTTTAAACTAGCCTTGTATAATGCTTCACCCTGCAGCCTTCTTTCAGATGACTTTCTACATCATCAAGTCATTCTTGAGGGTCTGCAACCTGGGTGACAGTTTACCGCTTTCTAGACCAAGTAAAATCTTTTGAGTGAGATCAAAAGTGTTGGTCAGTGCTTTGGGATAGCTGAAGTGTAGTAGTGCATAGAACAGTCCAAAGACTACCAGGAAGGCATTGTCAAAATTGGGGAGGCTGACCGGGGCATCACTTTCAATGACAACAGAGATTCTCACAGGGTGGTAGTGAACTGGTCTTGTGTCATGGTCACTGATGACAGTAAGGAGGCCCACTGCAATACCATCAAGCCCTGGCTCATCAGACTCGTCCTGAATGAATGAAAAAGAGCTACTAATCACAAACTAACACATGGAACAGAACAGATGACATATCATTTATCTTTATTTAACCAAGTCCAATTGAACTCGAATAACTCTTTTACAAGGGAGACCTGGGTCTCATTGGAAGAGACTAAAAACACAAGATCCATGTTCTGCACACATGAATCAAATCTTCACAAATAACCAGAGAATCTGGTGAAAGAGACTGAAACCAAGCTAAAGGACATTTACAGGAAAATGTTTTTCTGAACACCAATACAGTTCCTTTGTAGTGAGGAGAAAGAAAACAGACCACACACGAAAACTGTATGGGTAGACTAAACAAAGTCAAAGTCCTAAAACATGTTAGTATTTTGATGAACTGTTTACATAATACACAGTAGAATCTGTTAGGCTCCCTCCGGGTTGGGGGAGAGCTCCTGCCTCAAGTATCTTGGAGTCTTGTTCACGAGTGAGGGAAGGATGGAGCGCGAGATGACAGGCGGATCGGCGCAGCTGCCGCAGTAATGCGGTCGTTGTATCGGTCTGTCGTGGTGAAGAAAGAGCTGACCCGAAAGGCGAAGCTCTCGATTTACCGGTCAATCTACGTTCCTACCCTCACCTATGGCCATGAACTTTGGAAAGAACATTTTTTTAAAGAATAAGATCCCGGATACAAGCGGCCGAAATGAGTTTCCTCCGCAGGGTGGCGGGGCGCTCCCTTAGAGATAGGGTGAAGAGCTCTGTCATCCGGGAGGAGCTCGGAGTAAGAGCTGTTGCTCCTCCACATTGAGAGGAGCCAGCTGAGGTGGCACGGGCATCTGTATCGGATGGCCCCTGGATGCCTTCCTCAGGAGATTTTCCTGAATTTTCCTAAAGTTTCAGCCAGAGCATCTGCTATATTCCCAGTTTTTGATGCCCTCTGTCTGCATAAGGACATCAGTCGAGGAAGATGGCGGTCAAGCTCAGCATAGAATGTGTTAGGCAGGTTCTGATTCGTAATCCGCTGGAACTCTGCATACAACTACATTGAAAGAACAGCAGGAGAAAACAGCAACAACACTTAAAAAACAGTTCAATTTGAAGAATCTAGCACACATTTATGAAGCAGAAACAGCGGCCAAATGAGTGAGAATCACAATTTTCACTTTCAAAGAGAGAGCTGATCCATATTACCTCAGATTCTATTTTGAGAGCAGGCCAGAGGGCCATGAGCTCATTCACTGCTCGGCAGGTCATCACAACGAACTGTCGGCGTTTTCCATCATTTCCATTGCTAAGTTTCAGCTCAACATCAAATGCAAATGTGGGAACTGGAAAAGGACTTGGAGGCCACCTGTTGAGACGCTCTGAAGATAACACATCTGAAAGTAGAACAGAAGATGCAATAGAGCTGGAGTCTTGTGGAAGTGAGATGTGCACAACAGCTTTTTGTGGTAATTACTCAATGTCTGTAAGGGAAGTAAGTTTCCCGTCAAAGTCTGGATCTTCATAAAGCAAATCGAAGTCAAGGTCACTTTCCAGTTGTTCTTTTATAGTGTTGATCAGTGCATCAACAGAGGCGGGTCATGAGCTGAGTTTTGTCATGATTCCTGATTTTGCCTTGTGTTTATTGTGTTGTGTCATGTTTGGATTTTTCATGCCTTGTGCCTTTAAGTTTTTCCTGTGGTCTGCCCTCTGTCTCCCTCTGTCTGTCTGCCTTGTTCCTTCCTGGTCTGCTCCTCTGTGCTCCTCCCGTTCGTTAACACACCTGGCTTCCTCCCTCCTTTCTCTCCTCACCTGTTCCTCGTTTGGTAAACAGTGTCTGTGTACTTAGTCTGTGTGTTTCCCTTCACTCCTCGTCTGGTCATTGTATGTATTCTGTTGGTGTTGTATTTGTCAGCCTCTGTCTGTGTCCATGCTCCCGTTCATGTGCCTGCTCCTGTCTGTTCCTTGTTCCCCCACAGTATGTGTTTTTGGATTTGAGTTTTGCATTTAGCATTTTTTGATTTGAACTTTGGTTTTGATTTGTACTTTACCTTTTTTCTTCATGCATTCTTGTACTGTTTTCTTTGCTACTTTGGTTTTTGGTCTTTGGACTTAGTTTGTTTCATGGCTCTTGGTTTTTGTGGAATTCAGCTTTTGTAAAATAAAAGCTCGCCTTTTGTTTCCCCACTCCTGCCTCCCGTTCCATGAGTAACTGCACTTGGGTCCACCCTCCTCTATCCATAGTCTACCCCTTTAACCCTGTCTGACAAGTTTTAATTTTCTAGCCTTGTCTGGCTCAACAACACGAAGAATCATTGGTTGTGGGGATGCAGCTGCCATTGTGCTAATGAAAAGACAATATCAGGTTGTTAAAGAGTACCATATACAGCTTATAAATTGCTTAATTACACAGAGAGTGAATAAAGACACAATAACTGATATATAAAAGAACACTTCATTATTACCTGAGCTCAGTTCTGTCTCACTTGAAAGAAATGCTTGGGGGTCAGCAGCAGCAAGCTGTCATTGTCTGGTATGCTGAGAGAGGGACTGTATCGTTCAGACCAGACTGCAGGTGGATCGACAGGCTTGTGTCTGCAGTTGAGAGCTCATAGGACCGTTTATGTTCTACATACTAGGAGCCATAATTCCGACACAGAAAAGATGCGGTGTGATTCACAATGACAGTCCACCGCTAACTCCTACAGACAGAAACATTCCAAAGACATAGTCTGTGCCATCAATAGTTACATTTGGTGTCTCGTAGATTGTGTCACTAGTTGTTTGTTCTCTAATGTGTACTTGAGCAACCTCTGGTAGAGCTGAAACCAGAACAGAGTCAACCCTGGATGCCTGAGTTTTTGGCTTGAAAAATGATGGTGCAGCAAGATGATATGCAATCACGTGTTGGTATCTGACTGCCATTGTCTTCAAAATATTTTTGAAGTCTTGAGTGTCATGCACCACTTTTTTGAAAAAGTGGTGAGTGGCCTCAAACCGCATGGTCCAAACGTGCAACAGGGGCCCAAAGCAATTGACTAGAGCAGGATAATTCTCCACATAATGATGTTTAGGACGGAGCCTAACCTCAGGGAAAACCTCTAGCAATGCCTGTCTATGATCAATGATTTTGCACAGAAAATAGTCTAAGGTTTCATCAGTAATGGATGGGCACAATGCTAACTCTACCACCTCATTCAGCTCCATCAAAACTGCCCATGTCTCACCACCCTCTGGTACTACACTGCCAACAAGCAATGGAATTAGTCGGAGCAGAGTGGCATTTTCATGTCGTTCCTCGAGAAAGAAACATTTTAGGAAGTAGCTGAGGTCTATCCACTTTATCAGTGTGTTGATATGGGAATGATGTAATCTTGTTTTTCAAATACTCAAAAGTGAAGTACATCAGCCGGATCATCTCTTTAACACAAAGAGCAAGCTCCATGGGAACGATACCTTCCAGAAGATCATGGAGTGTATCAGGAGGAAACCCTGTGATTGTATGGAAGTAATCCAGGGACTCATGCAAGACACAGCCACCTTTAACACCAAAGTTGGTGCTCAAAGTGTCACTTTCTTGAGCAGTTTGTACATGTGGGTCATGGCTGGCTTTGGTTCTTTCTTGGAACTTTCCCTCTCTGACTTCAGTAACTTGAAACTGTTCAGCTGAGCCCATACAGAATCTGTAAACATGGCCTGCTCTAAATGACTCTACAAAGCCACCTAATCCATGAGCCGCCAAATTGTAAGCAGAAACACAAAAGACAGTGTCTCTGACATTCTGACCAACTCTTTTGATGTAGACACCGTCTTTTTCCAGAGTATGTAGATCATGCAGCAATGGAGCAAGTTCAGCTGCATATCCATTCTTACGGAGGTCTGTCACTTTTACCAGTATTGCTAGCTGTATAGCATGTAATGCTGATCTGTATTTTGGTGGCACATTAGCGAGGACCAAATATACAGCGCAAAATGTGTGAATTTTGCTTGATGTGCCAAGCGGATTGGCAATTTCATGGTCATCCATATATAGCTGGAGTGGTAGGATGAGACCTCCTGTTGACAGTAACTCATTTTCAAGGAAATGAGAGCCATTGGAGCATGATACATATTGACCAGATGCAGTATTTGTTTCAGTAATCTTGTCAAGAATGTCTGTGTTTTTAAACAACTCTTGAATCATTGAAAGGATAGAAACATACATGCTGGTATGTCCAGGTTGCTCCAACTGATACTCCACTGGCATAACACAAGGATAGTTGTGCTCAAAAAAGGCTTTTCTGCGCTTGGATGAACTCAACTCGGCACCTTTAGAAGTTGATGTAGAGAGAACATTGCAGTCCATGACAGCGGCAACAACTTGACTCAGTGTAGGTTCTGCAATAGTGTTACCATTTCTTTGCAGTGTGTCATTAACTGCCTCTTTGATCAATGGCTCAGATAAGGAGAAGATCTGATTCAAGTGGTCTACTATTCCCTGAGAAGCGGTGTTTGAGACATGGAGGATAGCCTGCATCTTTAGGAATAAGGAAGATACGTTTTTTTCAGTTGATTTCTTAGACTGCCAGTGTCACACTGATCACCATTCCCCACTTCTGTGGTCTGGCCTGGGCATTCTTGGTGCAGATCATTAGTTACTTCAGACATACTGGCTTGAAGATTATGGGGATCCTCACTGACAATATCAGTTTGAAAGTCTGATGCAAGACTTGCTTGGTGTGCTCTACTTTTATGACAATTGAATGATGAGTACACATTTGTGCTATAGCTACAATCCTTATATGGGCATGTCACTGTTTCATGACTTTTCACATGCTTTCTGAGGTGACTGAAAACAGCTGATTCAGAAAAGGGTTGCTGAAATGTGCATAAAGGGCATTCAAAAAACACAGGCCCCTGACTCTGCTCTGTACAACGGCTAGGTTGTGCTGTGTGATACCTTGACAAATGAGTACACAGTGGATTAAATGTCTGAAATGTATACATGCAATCAGTATAGAGACATGGAAGAGGGCTGATTCTGGAATAGTGGCTGTGGTGCAGCCTGTAGTGTTTAAATAACTGTATTCTGGACATTAAAGGAGCTGTGCACAACTTACACGTCCAGATCATTTTGGAACCAGCAACCTAAAAGGCAAAAAAATGACACATGTTAGACCACCATCTAAAACTTTTGAAGCAGAATCGCTTATACTTATGCTTTAAAATGACAACATGTTTTGCTCAAAACAATGTGTTGTGTCTATAGATGGACAAGAGGTTAAGTAAACTTTTTTACATGTTTTTAAGACAAATCTTGAATGGAATTTTGGACTCAATTTTAGACCAATCATTTTTCTTTTTTGCAAGCAAATACAAAGTTAAGTAAAATATGATCTGTGCAGTGCCAAAGATTAAATATCAATTAGGAAGATGGTATTTATGAACAGAACACATTCATGATTTGTTGAATTGAATACAGCAAAAAGTTTTATTTTGATCAAACTGGCAAGTAGAATAAATGATGATGTGTGTATGTGGGGGTGTGTATGATATAGGGTTACCACACTAAAACGTTGTCTGAGGAAAAAAATTGAGGTTATTGGTATTTAAAGGGAGGGGAGGGGTGGTTGATAGAAGAATTCATTCTTTGGATTACCTGGTATCTTTATCACATCTCCAGTTATCTTCTTAACTCTGTCTTAACTTCTTGCAACTGGAACAGAAGGATGCAAAGGCATAAACTGATCAGCAACTGAACAATTAGGCCTAAAAGCATTCAAAGAGTGTCAAATTATAGATACTTCCATTTATACATTTTCCCTGTTAATGATCTTTTCATTTGATCAAGTGTCAAGCTACTAAAGCACTCAGGCAAAATTAACATTACTGAAAAGGTTTTTTTCCCAAACATATCACACACAAAAACAATAAACATAAAATCCGAGTATGAAAAAGTTGAAAACCACAAATATGATTAATGAACCATTTTTATCACTTGCAAGAATAAATAGTTGTTTGCTAAATTTGTGCATAAGTTTTTGAAATTTACAGTTTAAAATTTACATTTAAATGCAGGCAATGCCTCAGGCTCAGGGCTCCTCATCTCCTCCCTGCCTGCACCACATTCAGCAGTGGCCTCATTGTTCTGAGTCAATAAACTAAAAAAAACGACTCCACTATGCACTAAACACACTACACCCAACACTACATAACACACTAATTATACACTCCAAACATGCTATATGTCACAAATCTCTCAACTCTACGACTTGCTATCTCTATCGCTGTCACCATCACTGTCACTGACGCTGTCACTTCCACAACTTCCCCCTGTTCCTCAGCAACCAAATCACCTGGTTTGACATATAATTTTATGATTGGTTGGTGTGGTGCCTTTTACCACCAATAGGAACAGGGGTGTCACAGGACACTTCCTGCTTACGGATACCTTCATGAGAAAAGCCTGTTTTTATTGTCTCTTCCTGCACCAAACGTGCCTGCCAGGACACTCATGTTGGGCCCAGGTGGGCTCCACCAGGGCTGATATGTGGGGCCCAGCCTGGCTGCCCAACTGGGGTCCAGCTAAATCTGTCCTCAGTTTCCGTGGAGGCGCCTAATGTGCCAGCCCTGATGGGCTGATGATAGGCCCTTGCTGGGCTTCATATGGGTCCCACATGGGCATAACCAGGGTTTTCCCCATGTGGGTCCCACAGATTTTCCCTTATATGGACTGGTGATGGGCCCTTATTGGGCTTCATATAGGTCCCATGTGGGCAAAAACAGTTTATCCCATGCCTTTATTTTTCATGAGTTGGTGATAGGCCCAAACTCAGTTATATATATATGTATACATATACACATATAATAACATAAAATATAGTTTAGTAAAGAAAAGTGTGTTAAAGTAAAACTCAGATGTTTTTATATATTCAAAGAACATAGATAGTTGATGCTTCTTTTCAATACAGTAGCGTTGGTAATGAGATTGGTATTGAATAGGGGTGATGATACATTAGGAAGTCTAACTGAAGAATAAAACAAAGATTAGAAGACTAAAAAGCTACTATAACGAAAAGGAGAGGGGCCAAGCAAATTTCTAAGGAAAACAGATTATTCAACAACAAATATAGAAAAAACAGTGTAATGTGTGTATGTGTGCTATGTAATGATGATGGTCTTCTACTCCTGTGTCCTTCCTGTTCCAACGGCCCTTTGAAAAGAAAAAAAATGATGAAGAAGGACCTTACCTCATTTATTAGTGCTTTGAGATAGCTGATTATTGTGATCTATGAAGTATCTCAAGGGTGCTCCAAATTGAATTTAAGACATTTATAGACCCTATTCAGCCTACATACTGTAGCGATATGAGTCTAACACAGTTAAATTGTCATGAAATTTAAACTTAAAATGGCAAAACAACAAATCATTCTTGTAGCAAACATCATTCCAAACTATAAATATAAAATATATTTTAATTTTTATATCTTTAAACCTTTAAGTGATGTATTTGTTTTGATGCCAAAATTCACACCGTGATTATGAACACAGCAAACACTATAAAAAAATGAAAAGTAGAGTGTAGAAAAAGCACTGAGCACTGTCTCTGTCATTTATATCTTGCATATTTTGGGACTTACAGGTTTTGCTCTCCTCCATGTGCTCTCATGGCATGGTTTCCTTTCCTCCCCTGTCCCTGGCACCAATCAGCCATTTTGACACTGCCTTTTCCGCATCCTTTCTTGTTATGTCTTTGGTGAGGGAATTTCTTTTCAAACTCCCTGTAATTGACATCCAGAATAAGCAGAGAGGGAGAAAGTGTATTATTTAGATGTTACATATGGTGAAATAAATATCTAAAAATAATGTTTGTCATTTCTCTGTCATGGTATATGGCATAGGTCTGCACCTACGAATAAACCAGATGAATATCCGACTGGCCCTCTCTCTCCCATGCACTCCGCACAACACAGAGGCTGATGCTAAGTGGTGTGGGAGTGGACTGCCATCTGATTTTATATATTTCTTTATTTTCTATTTGTTTAACACCTGATTCTATTTTTAATATAAGGATCAGTTTAACATTTTGTATAATTAACTAGAATAGAAGATTGCATTAAAATGTTATGTTGAAAAATTTAAATTGTGATAAGACAAACTAAATAAATAAATCGTAAATAAATACATCAATAAATACAATAAAACTGCAACATAATCCGTGTATGGTTCATTCTCTCATTATTCTGTTTAAAAAAACAAAATCAGTGAAACAAGCAAATGGGTCTGTTTTCTCCGTCTTGAAACCATAACAGAAAAACCGAAAATGAAAAAATGAGAGACGTTATCCACGTAAATATGGAAGCGTGTCTTCGCCTTTATTCAAATGGTAATTTATTTTGCAAAATGGTTTCAAGACGGAGAAACTGACCCATTTGCTTGTTTTCCCGATGATCACGGATTGCCAAATTGCAAGTGTTCTAGCGGAAACGGAAACACCATTCGCGGATAACAAAGAGTTTAGCCAATCACAGACCCCGCTGGTAGACTCATCTCCATGACAACCCCCGCCACACACGAGCACAGTTTATATAAAAATGCACTGGCTAAAAGAGCAGATAGGATTTTTATGGCTGTGGTTGAGTTTATTCATGTTTTTCTTTTTTTCTTTACCTCACATTATAGCAGCTGAAATACCAAAACATTTTGATGACACCTTAAGTGTCAATAATATAACAATATTATAACAATTACATTTTTGGCCCAGTTGGGACCTATCTAGTTCCCATATATGCTGACCAACTGGGATGTCCATCTCTCGCCCATGTATATTCTTCTGGGATGCCCATGTGGGGCCCAACACCAACCCACTTCAAAGCCCACTCTGAGCCCATTGTCATGACTGTAGATTCTTGGTTGTTGTGTTGTGTCTGGTTTTGTCTTGTGGTTTCGTGTATTTGATTTCCGTGTCTATGTATCTTGTCTTGTGTCTTGTTTTTCCCATGCCCTCATGTGTCCTTTAAGTTCTCCTGTGTTTTTTCCTATGTTCCCTCTGGCTCCCTCTGTCTATTGCTTTGTTCCCTTCATGTTCTCATGTGCTCCTTCCCTTCGTTATCTCACCTGTCGGTCCACCTCACCTGTTCTTGTCTTGTCATCAGTGTCTGTGTACTTAGTCTCTGTGTTCCCCTCACTCCTTGTCTGGTCATTGTATGTACTCTGGATGTCTTCTGTTTGTTCTTGTCAGCCCCTGTCTACGTCCATGCTCTTGTCCAGGTTCAAGTCCTGTTATGGTAGGTTTTGGTTTTGGTTTTTATTCCATGTTTGATTTGAACTTTGCCTTTTTCTTTGTAATTTGTCTTGCCTTTTAGTTGCTACTTTGCCTCGCTGTTTTTGTTTGCTACTTTGCCTCTTGCCCCCGTTTTGTCTGCTTCTGTTTTTGTGTTCAGCTTTTAGATAAAGCTCGCCTTTTGTTTCCCCATATCCTTGCCTCTCGTGTTACTGCATTTGGGTCCACCTTCCCCTTTCCATAGTCTTCCCTTTAACCCCCTGCCTGACAGAATGACCAGACCTAAAATGGACCCAGCAGTTAATTGGCTGGAAATTATTCGCTGGTACCAAGACTTCATGACAAATCCAGCTAGCAGGGCTCGTCAAATTGCTGCTAGCAACCTTTTTTTTCAAGCCAGAGCAAAGCTACCAACCGAAACCCACGCCACAGTCACAGCCACAGCCAAGCTACCAGCCCCAGCCCATGCCGTAGCCGCAGCTCGGCTACCAGCCCAGGCCTCAGTCTCAACCTCAGTATCTGCCAATCCTGATATGTCCCCTTTCTTGGGAACCCGGCTGGCCTACAAGGCCCCAACGAGAAAGCGACGAGCCCGTCCACGTCCTGGCTCCCTGAAGTCAGGCTCTGGGGCCCAAACTCATGCCTCAGCTCCAGCGTCAGACCATGCCTCAGCTCCGGCGTCAGACCATGCCTCAGCTCTGGCCACAGACCATGCCTCAGCTCCGGCCACAGACCATGCCCCAGCTCGATTCCCAGCTCCTATGTTGGCTGCCCAGTCCGACCTGCCAGCTGGTCCATCCCTTCGACGGCATGGCTGACAACGGTTCCAGCTGGCCCTCAGTCCGCGGCCCGGTCGACACCTGCCAGTGGCCCTCAGTCGGCGGCCCGGTCGACACCTGCCAGTGGCCCTCAGTCGGCGGCCCGGTCGACACCTGCCAGTGGCCCTCAGTCGGCGGCCCGGTCGACACCTGCCAGTGGCCCTCAGTCGGCGGCCCGGTCGACACCTGCCTTTGGCCCTCAGTCGGCGGCCTGGTCGACACCTGTTCCTGCCTGTGGATTTCAGTCGGCGGACCTGATGGCGCCTGTTCCTGCCTGTGGCCTTCAGTCGGCGGACCTGATGGCGCCTGTCCCTGCTCCTCGGTTGGAGGCCCGGCCAAGGCCTGTCCCTGCTCCTCGGTCGGAGGCCCGGCCGAGGCCCGTCCCTGCACCTCGGTCGGAGGACCGGCCGAGGCCCATGCCAAGTCCTGTCCCTGCACCTCGGTCTGAGGACCGGCCGAGGCCCACGCCAAGTCCTGTCCCTGCACCTCGGTCGGAGGACCGGCCGAGGCCCACGCCAAGTCCTGTCCCAGCTCCTCGGTCGGAGGACCGGCCGAGGCCCACGCCAAGTCCTGTCCCAGCTCCTCGGTCGGAGGACCGGCCGAGTCCCACGCCGAATCCAGTGCCTGCCCCTCGGTCAGACCTCCGGCCGAGTCCCACGCCCAGTCCAGCGCCTGCTCCTCGGTCGGAGGTCCGGCCGAGTCCCACGCCAAGTCCTGTGTCTGCTCCCCGATCGGAGGACCGGCCGAGGCCAGTGCCAAGTCCAGTGCCAGCTCCTCGGTCGGAGGCCTGGCCGAGGTCGTCCACTGCCAGCCACCGTTCATCAGCTTCCAGGCCACCAGCTCCCTGCAAACCCCTGTTGGTGGTCCGGCCAAGACCCAGGAGGTTTTCCCAGCCAGTGGTCCGGCCTCAAGAATGCCTTCGCCGCCGGCCTCCAGTGGGTTCCAGCCCACGCCTTCACCTTCGCCTTCGCTGCCAGCCTCCAGTGGGTTCCAGCCCACGCCTTCACCTTCGCCTTCGTCGCCGGCCTCCAGTGGGTCCCAGCCCGCGCCTTCGCCTTCGTCGCCGGCCTCCAGTGGGTTCCAGCCCACGCCTTCACCTTCGCCTTCGTCGCCGGCCTCCAGTGGGTCCCAGCCCGCGCCTTCGCCTTCGTCGCCGGCCTCCAGTGGGTCCCAGCCCACGCCTTCGCCTTCGTCGCCAGCCTCCAGAACGCCTACGTCTTCTTCATCGCCGGCCTCCAGAACGCCTACGTCTTCGTCTTCGTCTTCGTCTTCGTCTTCGTCTTCGTCTTCGTCGCCGGCCTCCAGAACGCCTACGTCTTCGTCTTCGTCGCCGGCCTCCAGAACGCCTTCGTCTTCGTCGCCGGCCTCCAGAACGCCTACGTCTTCGTCTTCATCGCCGGCCTCTAGGGGGCCCCAGCCCACGCCCCCGGCCTCCAGTGGGTTCCAGTCCTTGCCTCCACTCTCCTGTTTTGGACCTTGGCCCTCCTCCTGACCCCCCTCCACCCTCCCTGCTTCACTTTGACTTAAGTTTTGAGGGACATCTGGGAGCTGTCCCTTGAGGGAGGGGTACTGTCATGACTGTAGATTCTTGGTTGTTGTGTTGTGTCTGGTTTTGTCTTGTGGTTTCGTGTATTTGATTTCCGTGTCTATGTATCTTGTCTTGTGTCTTGTTTTTCCCATGCCCTCATGTGTCCTTTAAGTTCTCCTGTGTTTTTTCCTATGTTCCTTCTGGCTCCCTCTGTCTATTGCTTTGTTCCCTTCATGTTCTCATGTGCTCCTCCCCTTCGTTATCTCACCTGTCGGTCCACCTCATCTGTTCCTCGTCTTGTCATCAGTGTCTGTGTACTTAGTCTCTGTGTTCCCCTCACTCCTTGTCTGGTCATTGTATGTACTCTGGATGTATTCTGTTTGATCTTGTCAGCCCCTGTCTACGTCCATGCTCTTGTCCATGTTCAAATCCTGTTATGGTAGGTTTTGGTTTTGATTATTCCATGTTTGATTTGAACTTTGCCTTTTTCTTTGTACTTTGTCTTGCCTTTTAGTTGCTACTTTGCCCAGTCAAAAGCCATGTAACCCAAGTAAATCTCATGTGGGCCCCACTTGGACGTGTTGGCTGGGGTGATGGCAATGTCAGCGAAAAAACGCGGCGTACATTATTTATCATAGGTCCGGTTTCACTTGGCCTATCAACACAATTTAAAAACTGGTATATAGTTTAAAGGCTGCTCCAACACATAAATCGGAACCGACTCTGTCTCGCTGCTACGTCATCTTAAATTGGTCACATGATTTTGATACGCCGGCGTGCCGATCGACCTCAGAGTTTATTATCATATGGTCCTCTGAAGTGTAATTATTCATCTTTGTCATGAAAAGCAGCTACGCCCTGCAAGACTCCCGTGATAAGCCAGTGAATGGCAGGGGCTTGGAGAAGGTCTACCCTCTACAAACACATCAACAATGTATCCACCAGTGTATCATTAACGTGACAACCTGTAGCTTCTACCGAGCTAATGGACTGTAACCAATGCTGTCTGTCCTGTTATTTATAACATAAGGCTGTATTTTGTCTTATTGTTTTAATAAACGGAAAGACCAATTCGGGACACCTGGTTAAACATCTGAATATTTAGATAAGGTTTGTTAGCTCACTAGTTCTAGCAGCTTACCATTACATTCATTCATTCCATAGTTAGCACCATGGTGGCTAGCGGAGTTTTGCCTCTGCTGTAAACTCACTTTATCACAATCCATGGCGTTAAATAAGTAAAAGTGAATAAATATTAACATTCAAAACTTGCAGTAAGTCCTGGCTGCTGCCGCATAGGTCAAACTTCCGTTGCTTCCGGCCGCCAACCGAACATTTAAACTTTTCTTTTTCTGTGTTTTTTGCAAAGAGCGGTAAGGAATCAGTGTAGTATGCGCATTAGCGCCACCTTCTGCTTCGGAGGGTGAATCAGAGATTAACTCAGAATAAAAAATTATCCCTGCAGCTGCTCAACACATAGGTAAAAATAAAAAAAATATATAGGTTTCATTAAACTGATGCCAATAAAAATATTAAAAATTAAATAAAATATATACTTGTTGTCTTCCAAAATGCATTTCAGACCATTTGCCCCAATCAAATTTTAGGCTATGACTGCAATTTATTTGTTATGATCGATTTTATTTATTTGGGGAAGCACGTTGAGATTTATTGTATTTTAGCATGTGCTATATAAATTAAGTTTATTTTTAAATCATCCCTATTTAAAACAATAAATGTAACAGGACTTTATCATTCTTTGCATGTACTTACTTAATTCTATTAAGTTGTACTTAAATGATGTTTTTAAGTCATGCTTACTTATACATAAAATAGTTCAATATAATCAAAAAATATTAGTTAAAATCACTCAAAAAGGAAGAACATGTTACACCAACTTGACATAATTAAGTAAGTAGAACTTTTCTAAAACTTTAAGTATACACTACTTAATCTATTTAATTACTTAGAATGTTTGGGTTTATAGTGCAAGAACACCTCACCTACTGTCCAGCATGGTGCTGGTAGTGTTCTGCTGTGGGGCTGTACTGCTGTCAGTGAATTTGCTGCGGGATGTCTGCTGAAAGAAAGTAAATGGAATAATGAAGAAGGAGGATTGCCTCCAAATTATTCAGAAAAACATAAAATCATTAGCAGAAGATTGGCTCTTGGGTGCAGTTGGGTGTTCCAACAGGACAATTATCCCAAACACACATCACAAGTGTTAAAGGAATGGATCAATCAGTCTAGAATAGTGGTTTTGGAATGGCCTCCCCAAAGTCCTGGCTAGCACCCCATCGAGAACATGTGGACTGTGCTGAAGATACAAGTCTGTGCCTGGAAGCCAAAGAATTTAGTTGAACTTCACTGACTGTGCCAGGAGGAGTGGTTAAAAATTCATCCACAAGCTACCAGAAGCTTGTGGATTATTATTAATTCAGTATTGAACCCACACTTCAACCCACAAAGCAAGTTTACAAAAGCAAACAACAGTAATGTTTTAGCAGGTTGTTTCTTTATTTATACTTGGAAAAGTGTGTGTCATCCTGTCTGTCCAACAGCTACTGTCCCCAGCAAAGTGAGCCAGGCAGCTCCCACAGTTGAATGGTGATGATTATGTGATGCGATGAGGGGCTAAAAACTTGTCATTGTCATTTTCAACTATTGTAGTGTTGTAGTTACCGTCTCTGGCAATCTATATTGAAAAAATCACCAAATTTAATGAAGAATCACCGCGATTGTCAGCCCTATGATCTGAGTCTTCAGCGAACTTTCCACCGGAAAACAGCATCCCTCTCCAGAAGGGCGCACTGCAGTGCTCGAGCAGTGTCAACAATTTAATCGAAATCACCGTTAGTTGTTGCTGTGTTTGATATACTGCCATAAAGCATTACACACTCTGTTGCTCCCACCAAAGTTAGACAGTGCAGAAACAAGCGATAGGGGGGCAGTGTGACTGAGAGACCATTCACCCTAGTGCAAGTCACTGTACCATCAAAATAATTCTGAAGCTGTTAGTTTAAGGTAAAACATTTACATAATGTGAATGCTATGATGGAATGAAAAAGGTATATGAGAGCAGAGGCACATCATTAGCTCGGGTGGTCCGCCTGCACCGCTCTGATCTTTGAAAATGCAGTGAAATAATGAAGAGCTCACAACCCATTTTGTTTTGTGAAATGAAATGGCGGTGCCTCAGATCCTACGGTCAGAGGCCGCCAAAGAGAACATTTTCAAAATCTACATCTAATGTTTTTAAATTGAGCCATTAAATGTTGAACAAGCTCCCTCCTTTGTTCAGGCACTTTTCTTGACTTGAGCACTCCATTGGAGAAAAAATCAGAATGTCTTGCTCAAAAGCTCCTGGTTAAATCTCATGTTTGCTCTTGTTTGCCTTGTGTGTGACTGCAGGTGTTGGAGCGGCTGCAGCTCAGGGGGTTCTGGATCACATGTTCATGTGGTGGTGGAGTCGACTCTTCACAGTTCAGCGAATACATTCTAAGAAGGGAGAGCAGAGGCAGCCGACACCCCTCCACCCTCATCCAAATCAAACAGGAACTCATCGACTGAACTCATCTGAAATCACAGGAGACATTTTCACACATATCAGCAACAATGTTCTGTGAAAATGTGTTCAGATTTCACAAACTGAGAACAGGTTCTCTGCCCAATCAAAGAAATTAACAATTTGACCAGACATAAAACACAGTCTCCTATGCTGCAGTGAACATCACTACGTAGGTGACTGCGTTCAGGGCTGTATCTTCTTTGATAGTTAGTAATAGTTGCCACATTCATTTCAGACAGTACATTATACATTATAATGAAGAAATAGATCCATCGGTGCAGGGATTGGCATGAGATCATGGAAAGAGTGATGTAGTTTTGAGGTACATTGACATTAGCATTTTTATTGATGCAAAATGAATCCATGTGATCTTTGACAAGGTAAATTGTCATTTTTAAATAACGGTTTAAAAAACCAAAACAAATTTTTATTTTTTTTTTAAAGATTTTTTTGGCATAGACACCTTTATTAAGCAGTAGACAGATAGGAAATATGGGAGAGAGAGGGGGATGTGACATGCAGCAAAGGACCTCCGACCGGAATCGAACCGGGGTCGGCTGCGTCTATGGCATGCGCTCTAACCACTCCACCGCCTGCACGCCAAAAAACAAAACAATTTTTGAGGCCTTTGTGCGGAATCTATTTATAAAATGGAGTGTTGATAATGAATTGAGGAGTCTCACAGCCTGGGGAATGAAGCTGCTCTGTAGTCTGGTGGTATGGCAGTGTATACTTCTGCATCTGTCGTCAGAGAGAAGCAGGGTTAACAGACTGTGGCTGGGTGGGTGGGTGTTGTCTTTTAGTGTCTTTGGTCTCTGTGCAGCCATCTCCCTTCACTGATGCTCTGTGGGTGGTACCAGTGATGTTGTGGTGGTTTTATTCAACAACTGTAGAGACTTCCTATCCTAGATGGTCCCTGAAACATGCCAGTTGGTGATGTTTCCAGTCAGAATGCTTTCTATTGTTCCTCTGTAAAAGTTGACAGAATCATGCTCCAGAATGTAGTCTTTTTACGTTTCTGTAGGAAGTAGAACCTTTTCTGTGCTTTTTTAAACCAGGGTGGTGAAGTGTGATGACCAGGACAGGTTATCTGTGATGGTAATTCCAAGGTACCTAAAACTGTTCACCTACTCCACCTCACCTCAGTGGTTTTTATGTGTTTTTGAGGATATTCATTTTCCCAGTTTGGCATCCTGCTGTAGACAGTGGTGTTTGTCTTTGCCTCCTTTTTTATGAAATCCACAATCAGCTCCTTGGTTGTTTATTGATCCATGGTACATGTACATTTATATTGTAATATAGTATATTTCCTGGAAATTCAATTGAGAAACCACTGATAACCAGATGTTAATGTCTGCTCTGGCTAATCCATTGAATTCAATACCTAACAAATTGAGGTGCTTCATCACATTGATGCAAAACGTTGTGCTCAGTGGTTTCCATGCCAGCATTGGCATGATACCTGAAGTAATTTAAAAGGGAGAGCTACCATTGTATAAAATATTTTGACTGTTGTTTCATGGGTACAGTTGAGAACCCTACCCTTAGTCATCTCCACCATGGTCTTATGCTGAGGCTGGGAAATTCGCCATGTCCTCATTAGGGATACAATGATAATACATTTTGATTATAGTGTCTTGGTTTCACAATAATAATGAAAAAATTAAAAAAGCATTTCTAATTTGAAGTTGTATTATATTTTTGAGAGTAAGAACAGAAACACAAAAGTGGGGTTAATTGTGAAATCAGTTAATTGCTGCATCGCTCCTGAAGCTATTCTCAGTAGCTAAATGGTGTGGAGTGTTACATCTTATAATCCGACTGCATTGGTTTTTATGCAGTTTAAAAGTTTTAATGATACTGTACTGTACTGTACATTTTGTTATGTATGTGCAAACATTTTCAATCAAGATGCTAATGTGTTCTTTTGTGGATTTAAATAACGACAGATTGATAGTGTTATTGAATTTCTCTGAAAGGATCGTCTCACTCATATGTCCAGCTTTTCTCATCTTACAGCTGATAGGGACCCTTTTATGTTTTTGGAAGGGAATGACAAATCACAACATTTACAGCATATATACATTTTACATTATATAGTTCTGCTGCAGTGTTACAGAGAGACAATAACTTTGCAGAGAATGCAACAAATATCTTAAGGCAAACAATATTTTTACAGCCAAGTCTACTGGTTGTAATGTACTGTATATGCTGTATAAGTAATGTACATGCTCGATGCAACTGTGTACAAGTTGCAGTGGTAAGTATGAGGCATGAGCCATTTTTGCATGCACTGTTGCATTGTTTACTTGCAGAGACCATCAGTTACTGTACCTGGAGCAAATCTTATATATTTGCATTTCATTAAGTGTAAATATAGAGCACCAGCACAGATTTCACTAATAATACAGCCTTTAATTCATTTTTGGCATGCAAAATCTTTTTTTTAGATGCACAATGTTTTCATTCTTTTTGAAAAATGGAGGCAAAATATCCATGCAAATTGATTTATTTTCAAAATATGTTTTATGGGCAAGATGGGGATGAACTCATAAATATCCATGGAACAGCAACCTGAGCCAGCACTATTTATTTGTATATTACATTTTCATTATTTTGCATAGTTATTGTAAGACAGTGTCATGATGTATAAACAAAACCTTACACTTAAGAATTTTCGAAGGATAAATGAAGTGACATCTCTCACAAGTTTTACTTTATTGAGGCAAATCTCCAGTGATTCCTCATGCTGTCGTCTGGACCATATGGACCTAAAAAATTCTAGTGTATTGGGTTTGATGGCATTTAGCAGTGCGGTTCCAGGTTGCAACCAACTGAATACCCTTGTCCCACCATCACCTGCTGTGGCTACTAAAAAACACAAGGAACACTTTCCATCCAGGCCCATCTTTCCATTGTTTGGTTGGTGTATTGCAGGCTACTGTGGAAAGATAGTGGTGCACCACGGCAGACTAAAGGATCATTTGTGCTCCCTTTATGTATGTCTGTTTCAACATACTGTAACTGTCACTGCCAACATACTTCTATGCATCGTTTACATTGGCGTCAGTGTTAAGCAGTACAACCACCAGAGGTTGCCGCTAAGAGACAAATTGTCTGCATTATCCTCCACTTTTTCCTTTTTTAAATCCCATCCAATCTCCTCAAAAAACTATTTGCCTCTGTGCCTGGCTAAAGTAACATCATACAGATGTTTAAAACTTTTCACTAACTTGCACAACCTCCCTTCAAAGTTCAGCCATTCGTTTTCTTCCTCCTGTCCTGTGGCTGTGTCTCACTTGAGCATCTGGCTATACTGCCCCCCATGACTTCCAGAGGTACTGCTCTGTCGGTCTATATCAGTAAACCTTCAGAAAACTTGCAGAAATAGCGACAAAAATGAACTGAGATTACAGGCTGTGTCTGTAACTGTATCTAGCAATGAGAATAAATTATCCCTAAGTGAACCTGCTCCCTCTGTAGATATAAAAGATAATTCTAAGGAAATTAAAACAAGATTCTTTCACATGATTATACACTTATAATGACATAATTAGGAATATTATATTCCATTCCTGTCATTTCAGGAAAATACACACATTTGCTATCGTGCCAAAAAATGAAGATGAGAGGATTGATACCAATCATCAATCTGTAGCTCAAATATGCAGCTTTCTGTTAACAATCAGCATGAGCTGGTTGGTAGATTACTATCAATTTATTATCTAAAACAGAGATACCTGTTTCTCCTATTTCTGGTCTTTATGCTAGGCTAAATGGCTGTAGTTCAATCTTTACCATACAGTCATCTATGTCTCTGCATGAAAGCTCATAAGCACATTTCCCAAAATGTGATATATGAAGGATTGATTCATGTAAGAAAACATAATCTAGATTTCTATGAATTCAATTCAATTATTTTAGAGGATCCCATGAAACAAAGCAAGAACGTCCTCTTTGAAAGAGACGACTCCACAAATGGGGTCTCAGTGTGTGTGTGTGTGTGTGTGTGTTTAATGGCCTCAATAGAGCAGAATTACCTAATGTCAGCATGGGGTCATTCCAGAGGAAAGGGGCATGATAGGATAAGGCCTGCAGCTATCTGACTTCTTTTTAACTCTGAGAGCATGATGTGCGGCGTACAGCATGCTAACGTTCCCAAACTCACACCAGCTGCTCTGCACAACACTGATTGATGTCCCCCAGGTCCTTGCTCCTATTCATTCAGTTCCACCTCTGACCACCGTATCCACAACACCGGACTTGGACCTCATAGTCTCACCAACATTTCACCCATCCCCGTAATCATTACACTCCATCAGCACATCAGACACCGCCACACCCATTCTGTGAACGTTAATAACCTCAGACCGCTCCCAGAACAATCCCCAGTCAACAAGCCACCTGTCACCATCAACATGGCACTTTTTAATGTTCGCTCTCTTTTAAATAGAACTTTTTTAATGAATGATGTGATTAGATGATAAGTTAGACTGTCTTCTTTTAACTGAGACATGGCTTGGCACTGACGCACCCGCTGTTCTCACTGAGGCTTCCCCGCCAAATTTTAATGTTTTATTTTCAACTAGAGAGGGTAGACGAGGGGGTGGGACGGCATCCATTACCCACAACTCCCTAACCTCAAATGGAGTGTTTTTTAACAGTTACATGTCATTTGAGCACCATGCCTTTACTTTTAACAGCCCTCCGATTCTCTGCATCAATGTATATAGACCACCCCATCACTCTACTTTTATCAGTGAATTTTCTGACCTGTTATCAATTATCCATACCTCTTATAGCAGGATTTTAATAACTGGTGATTTTAATATACACATTGATGTTACCTCGGACCCGATATCCAGAGAGTTTTTAAATCTTTTGAATTGTCTTGATTTTAAGCAGCACTTCATGCAGCCGACTCACAACAGAGGACACACCCTGAACCTGGTCATAACCCATGGCCTGTCCATCGGTGTGTCCTCTGTTGCCGACCTGGCTGTGTCTGACCACTACTGTGTATTTTTTAACATCACCAGTTTTAACCAAGGGGAGGCCCCGGTGAGAACAGTGAGGAGGCGCTATATAACTTCTGAAGTGGCTGCAAATTTCATGGGGATTTTACAGAGCACTCCTGCTGAAATTTTACCTGCACCTTGTAATTTTATCGTTGATAATTTTAACAGTAGACTGAAGTCAACTCTGGACTCAGTAGCTCCACTTTTAACAAAAACAATAAAAAGAAAACCTACACAACCGTGGAGAAAAAACAATGAAATCAATGAACTGAAAAGAAAGTGCAGGAGTGCAGAGAGAAGATGGAGGAAAAATAAACTGACAGTTCATTACGAGATTTTACGTCAACAACTCAAAAGCTACAATAATGCAGTCAGAAAGGCACGAATTTCCCATTTCTCACAACTCATCACCAACCATAAAAATAACCCCCGACTCCTCTTCTCCACTTTTAATATTTTAACGGGTTCTAACTCTGATAAAGCTTTTAAGACACCCACAGACGATCTTTGCGAGAACTTTGCAGACCACTTCAGAACCAAAATCAAGGACATCAGATCCTGCTTCTTATCCCATCAAGTTTTATCTGTTAACGCATCTGAACTGTTGTCCTTGCCTGAGGAAACACTGGAGAGTTTTGCCCTGGTTGAGGCAAGGACACTTGGTCGAGTATTCTCCCAAGTAAACCCAACAACCTGCCCTTTAGACCCAATTCCCACATCACTCTTAAAATCATTTTATGGATTCTTTGAGGAACAGTTTTTAAACATCATGAACTGCTCTCTTCAGACGGGTGTCTTTCCCACTGCCTTCAAAACGGCAGTGGTGAAGCCCCTTCTTAAGAAGAGCAACTTAGACCCCAACGTTTTTGACAACTACCGACCTGTATCCAACTTACCGTTTTTAAGTAAAATTTTAGAAAAACTGGTTTTTAACCAAGTTAATGACTTTTTAAACAGAAATAACATCTTAGAGAAACATCAGTCTGGTTTTAGGAGAAACCACAGTACCGAGACAGCACTTTTAAAGATTTTAAATGACATCAGATGGAATTTAGATAACAAAAAGCTCACAGTGTTGGTTCTACTGGATCTAAGCGCTGCTTTTGATACAGTAGACCATCACATTTTATTAAACAGACTCAGCCATCTGGTCGGCCTCTCTGGTACTGTCCTCAACTGGTTTTGTTCCTATCTCACAGAACGATGCTTTTATGTAAGTATGGATACATGCTCCTCAGGAACCCATGAAATTGGATGTGGGTTCCCCAAGGGTCAATTTTAGGTCCACTTCTTTTTAATCTTTATATGCTTCCTCTTGGGGATGTCATCAGGAGACACGGCATCAGCTTCCATAGTTACGCTGATGACACACAACTGTACATTGCCGTGTCTCCTGATGAAACAGATCAAATTGATGCCCTTCTTAACTGCATTGTAGACATCAAGTCATGGATGGCAGTGAATTTCCTACAGCTCAACCAGGACAAAACTGAGGTTTTAGTTATAGGTCCTGAAGGCCAGAGAGAGAAACTTTTTCCAAAACTACAACATTTTAAACCAACACAATCAGTAAAAAATCTGGGCGTGATTTTTGATTCTGAGCTGAATTTTATTCCAGATAGGGCTGCACGATTCTGGAAAAAATGTGAATCACGATTTTTTTTGCTTAGAATTGAGATCACGATTCTCTGGCACGATTTTTTTTCACAAAATGTTTATTGCACTGATGAACTTGAACAAAACAAAAACAAAAAACATAGTAGTATGGCAGAGGCATACTACTATGCCTCTGCCAAAACAATGTTTTTTTTTTGTTTTGTTCAAGTTCTATCATTGGATGAAAAATTATTTTTACAAGAGTAAAAAAAAAATAATTAGTCTCCAAGATGGGCATCCTTTAATACCTCATGTTGTGCAGTGTTTATTGGGGCCGTATCTTAAGCTAGGTGATATGTGATAGCTGCTGTGATCGGCTTTCTAAAACGGAGGCATAATATTCCTCCTTTTCCAAAAGCCGCCTCTGAGGTAGACGTAAACATGTGACGTGACGTGAAACCCGAAGTTGGGCAGTGAACAGCTGACAACGAATTTGTCTTCAAAATAAGAGCTTTACATTGCACCCCATTGGAGTTTAGAACTGGGTACTTAGCGGGGGGCTTTTAATTTGAAAGTAGCGACCGTTCCTAGCTTGTTGCTACAACAACAAGCTAACACAACTATACAGCTAGAGATCCAGGAGACGCTAGCATCTCCAGGACCTCAGCGGCTGTCCAGTTGCTCATCTGGCAGGCGAGGCGGAAATAAGTGTACCCTCCGAGGCGGCAAATCGGCGGACCAAAACAGACCCCCAATTTGCCGCCCTCTATCTAAAACCGCGGACCGAGCCGCCCAAAGGACGGGCAGATTGGCGGCTTGCTGCCCCGTCTAAAAAAGGCTTCTCACCCACTCCTTCCAAACACTCAACTGCAGGCGGGCTTCCTTCACTGAATCACGTGTTGTAAAGACGCTTTACCACAGGTTGAGGGAGGAGGCAGCGGCAGTGCTGCGTTTGGGGGCGCTTCAAAAAATCCGGGAGGCAAACTAGGAGCATTTGTTTATGATTCAGCTCGAGATATAAAATGCTTCAGAATCGCCGTGTGTAGAAATGAGATCACGTGTATGTGTGAATCGAGATCGCGATTCTTTAACGATTTTTTGTGCATCCCTAATTCCAGATATCAGAAATATGACAAAAATAGATTATTGTAATGCCCTGCTCTCTGGTCTTCCCAAAAAGAGTACTCTAAATCTCCAATTTTTACAAAACTCAGCCGCACGCGTGCTGACGAGGACCAGAGGGCGGGAGCACATTACACCAGTTTTAGAGTCACTGCATTGGCTCCCCGTGCGCTTCAGGATCGATTTTAAGGTTCTTTTACTGGTTTTTAAATGTCTTAACGGCCTTGCGCCCTCCTACTTATCTGACCTGCTTTTACCATATCAACCCTCGCGGACCCTGAGGTCCTCCGGCTCTGGCCTTTTATCCCTACCAAAACCAAGAACTAAAACCCACAGTGAGGCGGCATTTAGCCACTATGGCCCCCGCTTGTGGAACAGCCTGCCGGAGAACCTCAGGTCTGCAGAGACTGTTGATATTTTTAAGGGAAGGTTAAAGACACACCTTTTTAATCAGGCTTTTAACTAATATTTTAAATTCTTATTCCATTCTTATGTGGTTCTATCATATTTTATGTTGTTGTTCCTATCTTGTTTTTGTTTGTTTTTTTGTTTTTTTGTTTTTAAACTATTTTCATCTTAAATAATTATTATTATTATTTTTTTTATTATTATTTATCTTCGATACTATTTTATTTTATTTATTATTATCTTATGCATTTTATCCTTTTAACTGTTCACTTCATTTAATTATCTTTTGTCAGGGTTTTTATCCTATCTTATGTTTTTAGTTTTTAAGGGTTAACTCCAGAGTTTCCTCAGGGGGGTCCTCCACACTGGGAGCTGTGTCTGGGATGCTGCTGGGGGTGCTGTCCCTGGGTCCCTTTGGCCCAGCCAGTCGTTGTCTGTCAGGGTCGGGGGGCCCGGGCACTGGTGCCCCCCGTGGCACAGCCTGTGACTCCTCCCAGTGTGGACGGCCCCAAAGGTGGCGTTTCCTCAATCCTCAGTGCCTTGCCATGTCTCCTTATTTCCTCTAGTAAGAGTGTGTGTGTGTGTGTGTATGTGTGTGTACGTATGTGTGCATGTATATAGTACGGAGGGCGGGAGGGAGGGGCTTTCTTTATTATTGTTTTATGTTTCCTGTGTAAAGCACTTTGTGCTACATACTCATGTATGAAAAGTGCTTTATAAATAAAGTTGATTGATTGACGGTGATGAATTGGGAGCCAATGAAGTTGAACTAGGATTGGTGGAATATAATCAAATGTTCCTGTATGTATTAAGACTTAAGCTGCAGCTTTCTGAACCATCTGAAGACATTTTATGCTCTCACACAGCAGACCTGAAAATAAGGCATTGCAGTCTGGATGAAATAAAAGCATGAATTGAGATTTCTGCATCAGCCATGGTCAGGAAAGACCTTGTTTAAGCTATGTAGCGTGGTTGGTAAAATGCAATCTTGGTAATTTTTTTAATGTGTTGATTGAGAGAGAGGGTAGAATCAAATGTAACACCAAGATTCTTGACAGTTGAACTTTAAGAACTTGTAAGGGTCGCCCAAGTCTACCTTAATATATGGTAATTGTGGTGGTTAACAAGTTTCTTACTTTTTTAGTTTTCCTGCCATAATTGTAAGTGCCATAAAGCAGGCCCGTATTAACCCCATTAGGTGCCCCTGGGCGTCCATAAGCGGTCATATTGACCGCACATCATTTCGCAGGGTTTGTTATTTTCATTGTCTTTCTTCTCTGCCTTTGTTAGTGGTCTCCAGCTGTGCTTCTTTGTGAATTTACTTGTAAGTGAATTATTATATAGTTGTATTATATAGCCTGGTTGGCACCATGGGCAAACAAAAACCCCTCTGTGAAACAGCAAGGCGAGCTGTTCAATACTCAAGTGTGGTGATGCGGCTCTGACTGTGTACTAAGGAAAGCCAAGGAAGAATGTCTGCATCCCGAGCACCTGCACACAGGTGTCGGCACCTTTAGTGGGGCGAAGGCAAAACCAGAGTCTGTGATGTACTACAACAACACCAAGCATGGTGTGGACGTCCCGGACCAGATGGCGAGGACGTACTCTGTTAGAGGCTGTACGGAAGATGGCCAGTGGCGGTCTTCTATAACATCCTCGACCTGGCTGGGATCAATGCCCATATCTTATTCAAGGAGCACCAGCAGCAGGAGAGCCTGGAGGAAAGTCCTGCAGCAACTGTCAGAGGAGCTGAGGGCAGAATACATGGAGGGGAAAGGGGCTGTGACAGTCAGCACAAGGTGCACAGCAGCGGAAGCAACCACCGCAGCAGCAGCAGACACTGACACGGAGGCAGTGCCTGTCCGAAAGAACTGCAAACGGAACAAAACGCTGGACATTTGAAATGTCACAAGCCCGTGTGCGGTAACAGTACAGTAGCACTAAGGGCTGCAGCATCTCCCCTGCTAGCCGTACCGTCTCCACAGTTAGCTTCGGCTTCGTCAGCACTGCACCTGCTGCTAGTGACCGCAGTTCTTCCTCCTCATGTTCTCACTGCTTTGTGGACCAACTCAACTCTGACCGATTGGGTGGGTGGGGGGGTGATGGGGCCATGTAATCGTGAATTATTATATATTGTTATTTTTATGAAACTGAAATTCATAAACGAGTAATGTATGGTTTTTCAACAATTTCCAGTGAATAATATAAACATTTACGTAAAAAAAATTTTTAAAGCTTGTATCATGAAGTGCCCCCCCCCCCCCACTGGCTGTCAATGGTTGGTGCCCCTGGGCACTTGCCCAATCCAGTCTATGGATAATCCGACCTTGCAGAAAGGGTTCAATTTTATCAGGAACCTATGATAAGCACATGGGTGTGTAATATGGACCATTATTATTATTTTTTTTACTTGCATTATTTGTAACAATATGTGATAAATGTGGGAGAGGGAAAGGTTGCGAGAGAGAGAATGCGCTTAGCAGGTGGAAACTGGCAGGATTTGTTCGGTGATCTCCACAAAAGGAACCCAACGGGTACCAAAAAAAGGTTAAAAGACACTGGATTACTGCTTACCTGCGATCAGGTTGCCAAACGGGCTGGGTGAGCTTTGCCATGGGTTAGCTTCTTTTTTAGTTAAGACATACAGCGGCTCGCTACGTTTCCACCTGTCTAAGGTAGTTTCATTTTGATACTTTTCTTTCAAGACTAATTCTTTCTCGGACACTTTACGTTGGGAATGTTTGAATTCTGGGAATTTTTAGGTTATTGTGGAATTTGTTGGCCAAATGTTTGCCGTCTGGTGTGTGCGTTCGGTTCAGACCTAATTGAATTTGTTGTATGTTAGTGATAAACCTAACCATCTGTGTGTTTTCATTTCTATATAATTTATTCCAAGATTGTCATAGGGGAGATTTGCTGTTTATTTCCAGTGGTTTCAGGGCCGTTTCTGTCTTTTTGAAAATACTTATAAAATTCGCCTGGGTATCCATCTACTCCCGGCGCTTAATTGTTTCCTTAATTTCCTTTTTGTGATTGGATCCCTCATTGCTTTGGAATCATTTTCAGTTAATTTGGGTAACTTAATTTTTCCTAATATGATATTAATCCTCTCTGTTTTGTTGTCTGTCTCCTCTGAGTCATAAAGTGTCTCATAGTAAACAGAAAAAGCTTCTGCTATGTCTTTAGGGTGGGTCAGTGTTTTTTCTGTGACAGGATTCACTATCTTTGCCACCGTGCGATCTGCTTGTGCCTTGCACAGTAGCCTGCTGGCCCTATTTACTGATTCACAATATTTTTGGTTGGTAAAACATAATGCACCCTCAGCCTTATGTGTCAATAAATCATTTAATGTTTGTCTATGATGGGTAAGATATTTTAAAAATATTCTCATTATTTGTCTTTTTATGCTCCATTTTTAACTCCTGTGTTTTTTTTTAATTCTCCTTGTTTTTTTATCACAATCTTTCTTAATTTTGGATGACAGAGCAATTACCTTCCCCCTCAGCACAACTTTTCCTGCTTCCCATAAGATCGATACTGAAACTTCCCCATTATCATTATGTTCCATATATTCGTTCCAATCTTTTTTTATAATTTGAACTATCTCTGGGTGATTCAGAAGCGAAACATTCATTCTCCACTGTTTAGGTTGTTTTTGATTTAGTGGAGCCACTGGACCATGGTCTGATATTGTTATGGGTTCAATGTAGCAGTCTATAACTTTATAGGCATCTCTTTTTAACACAAAAAAAAGGACCTTTGTGGACCTTTGAAAAAAAAGTGTAATCACACTCTTTGGGGTGTTTTTGATGCCATATATCTACCAGCCCCTTTCCTCAATCATATTGCACAACACTACATTTCTGTAGTTTAGGTCCCTGTTCAAATGGATGTTTATCTAATTTTTGGTTCAGCACACAATTAACCCTCATGTTGTGTTCGTTTCATGTTAAACAATTTTGTGTTCCCGGTCAAAAATGACCGGTCCATTTAAACTCATCATAAAAACTGTATAATACATTTATTATCACTACTTGTGTTAGATCTTTTTATCAACTTCAGTTCTTGTGAACATTACAAGTTTTGAACTTCTATTTGTTATTTATGGCCTGTATACTTCACTGATCTGAGCGTATACATCTTGAATTCGAGTTCTAAAAAGCATCATTTCTGGATTATTTTGACTATAGAAAATAATCAGATGAAACATAGTATATTGTTTATCACAGACTACATAGGGTCAAAGTTACCGAGGACATTTGTTTTGAAACCATTTAATTTTTTTATACAGTCACATAAAGTAACACTAGTCGTGTTCCCGGTCAAAGGGTTAGGTGGGTCTCAGGTGGGGATGAAGACCAGGATAAGTTCCCATTCTTTGACCTGAATGTGACAGCAGCCTCAGCATGGCCATCCTCTTCATCACTGGATTTCTCCCCATCAGTTAATTCTTGGTCTTATATTCTGTGTCGTCTTCATCTTCTGACACTTCCTCCTCTAATCCATCCTCACTGTCAGTTTCCTGGCCTCTCTCCTCCTCACCAGTGTGGTGATCACATATGTAATCAATAGCCTCACTTATGGTATATCGACGTGCCATGGTGCTGCCACACAATGAACTGTGAGCAAGGCCTCAAAAAAGCATTTATATAGGCCACCAAAGCTGCGAGAAAAGTTCAATGTTATTGAAACAATGTTCCAACAACTTTCTGAGAACAGGTGTTGTTCCCACGGGAGAAAGGGCTAAGGTTCCCGTGGTGGTTGCCTGAGAACCAAGGTGTGTGTGTGTGTGTTTGTGTGCGCATGTGTGTGTGTGTGTCCATATGACAAATGAGGATGTACCTGAGTTCAGTTTTTTACACTAATTGTAGTCTCCCCCATTCATTTCTAATGACTGGTCATTTTTGACCGGGAACACCAAGAGTGTACAAAAGTTGAACAAAATACACAAAATTGTATGCAAATAAATACTATTTATTTTGTGTGTTGAAATCCTCTTTGTGGACAAAGTCATGGACTCTTTTGGTCAGTCTGATCAAATTAAATACATTTTTCAGAGATAAAACTTTTAAATTGGACAGATTTGACCGGAACACAACATAAGGGTTAAAATCCCCTCCCACTATGATACATCTTGTCCTGTTGTACTGTCCACTCCTCTCGTGTTAACTCCTTTTCCAATATTTCTCGGTCCTCCATTACTGTATCAATGCCAAGTTCTTTCAATGTTGAGTGTGCCTCCAAAAGTGAGGGGAACAGTTTTATGCCACCATCCAGGAAGAGTCTTAGCTGTACTGGGTTTTGTGACTGAGCCCTGATGTTCTATTCAAAACATGTAGGCTGAGGGAATAGAGCAGTGGAACTGCTGCTGTGTTGCATGTAGACGACCGGGGATCAAGACCCGTGTCAAGTGTGACTTTTTGTAGAGGAAGTATTCATCTGATTACTTACTTACCATTGGGACATAACATCGGCAAACATTTCAGACAAGTTATCATGGATTGGTAAAGCTTGTTCAGAGCCGAAAGGACACAGGACTCCTAGAATGACAGGTCTACATAAGTAGTGCTTGGTTATGTATGTGTATATATAATATATAAATATATATATATATATATATATATATATATATATATATATATATATATATATATATATATATATATATATTTATATAAAAAAAACGCACATAATGCCCTTTTCTGACTTTGAGCCCCTGCCCCTCTATAATCATGTGCACGTCCCTGTCCTACAGCCTAATGTTGTTGCGGCGGAATCTGTTTTCTGTGTCATCGCATTTGGCAGTAAGATAAGCCTCTCTCTGCAACAGGTAGCCCAGCGCCCTCTCCTGCCGTACGCCTCTGTCTTCCGTTGCACTCTGTTCTCTGCGTCGTTCAGTCTTCTGTCTAGCCTCTCAGTTCGTCGTTTTAGTTCCTCCATGGATGAGGTTTTCAAATCCCCAAAAGAGTCATTGTTCTCCTGTCGAAGTTTCCTCAGCTCCACTAGCATCGCTGATTCCCTGCCAACGGATTTCAACAATGTAGCTTCGGCTAACGTTAGCTGCTAGGAGCCTGTTACAACATCATCATTTTTACTGACTTTCATGTCTTTCTTGCCTGTTTTCTTACTTTATCTCATTCCTTTAGAGGCCTTTTCCTGCAGTCTGGTACTCATTTATCGGCTAATTATTAATGGTCTAGTGGAGCTGCGAGTCTACCCGTCTGTCTACTCCATCAAGACACCCAGAAGTCCTTTTCCTTTAAATTTACATTTGTACTTTTCCTCTGAGTTAATAATTGAGGGAGATTGTTACAAACTCAGTTCTCAAAATAAATCTTTACCAGATCAAAATGGTGTCTGTGTTGAACGGGGCCAATGACAAGCATCTCAGTTTTGTCAGTTCATAAAACCCGTTACCTTTTTACCTTTATCAGACATTGAATATAACCTGAATTGTAATGTGTTTGTCACCTCTAAGTTGTAAACTATGTTTGGTGTTAAGTAGGGTGGTCTAAAGACTGATTCATGGTTGCACATAGGCCAGTGTTTCCCACAAATGGACTACTTGGGCAGGGCGCCCAGGTATAGTAACGGCTTTTAGTATTGTAGCTTCTCTAAATGAGGAGCTATGAGGAGTTCAGCTGGGTTTTCTCTTCCTGTATTTATCATTTGAACACATGCTCCTGTGGGCCTTAGCCAATGCCAGAATAATAAAAACGGTTGCCTCAAAAAAATGCACACAAACGACGAGCATCTCTTTTATGCATTCATCCCCAGACCTCTCAAACAACCCTGACCTCTCTCCCACTCTCAGCCAATCACAGACAAGTTTGCTCACACACTCCCTGTCATAGGTAGCTGAAATTGACTGACAGGCTTCACAGTTTCTGAAGGAAATATGGTTCATTGACATTAAGGAAAACTGCCTTAACATTAACATTTTACCTTTGGTTACCCACAGAATCACAAAGTGACCTACACAGAACATAACCACCCAGTCTGTTACAGTATATTTGGCGACACATTTGAGCAGTTATTGATTTCGAAGGGCATCATCTGCAATCGAATGAATACAGTTGTGATCAAAAATTGACATACACAAGAACATATACAGATGAAAATAAAACAAAAATTATCTCATGGAAAAGTTAGTGACACTTTCATATATTCTGGATTAATTACACATTAATTGAAATACTTCAAGCCATTTTCTTTTTTTAATTGATGATCATGGCAGCTCATGAAAATCAAAAATCTGGCATTTCAAAATATTGAAATATTATAATACAGGAATGTTGACCCTCTGAAAAGTATGTTCATTTATGTACTCAAAATTTGGTCAGGGTTCGTTTTGCACAAATTACTGCATCAGTGTGGCGTGGCATGGAGCTGATCAGCGCATCATATGAGGTTTGATGTTGACAGTGACAGGTGGGTGCTCACATATGACCTTGCTTCCTATTGGACAATCTTTAATTCTATCTAAGAGTATTCTGGATGAAATGGAAAGAAAATCCCTAATTGATAAAGGTTTAGAGAAGAAGCTGTACTCCCAGTTAGTTCGGTTATGTACTGTCCATACATCATGCAGATGTAAATGGGTACATTCTGTTAGTTTGTGGCTTTTATGAGGTGGGTTGGCCCTAAGCGTAGACTGATCAAATCAGAGGATCAGGGGTTCAGTTGAAGCCACCACCAGGTGCAATGAGAGAAGAAAATAAATAAATGCCCACAAGAAGTCTGGGTAAAAAATGTGACTCACAAGCTGTAGTGCTCATGCAACATTAATAGGGAGTTTAGGGTAACATTTGGCCATCAATAATAATTAATGATTATCAGAAATAATTATTATCCAATTTACATTAGATCACCTCAGGGCACCAACCTTGAAGAAGGGAAAACTTAGACAATTCAATAATTGAGGCTCATAAAAAGGTGCTAGATGGGTGGGTGTTTGTGTCTGTGTGTGTGTGCGTGCGTGCATGCATACGTGTGTGTTGTGATGCCACATTAGAAGATGGTTAGCTGCATGCAAAAACCATGAATCTGTGTGAAGCCTAATTCTACTAACCTCAAATTAGCCGTGCAGCAAACAAACTACCAATAACCTGACTACACAGAGCGATTATATCACCCAAACAGTGAACAAACACCTATATTGAACACATGTGCATTACATCAACCAGAATTAAAAGTCCTGTGCTTGGCCGTGCTATGTTATGCTGTGTGCAATTTAATGTTGCCAGTCATTAAAGGCAAGGCAAGTTTATTCATATAGCACAATTCAGACACAAGGCAACTCAAAGTGCTTTATAGGAGCACACAAATTACATTAAAAGACATTAAAAACAAGTAAGAACATATTAAGAATCAAACATTAAAACAAGTAGGCCAAAATACAGGGTTTAAAAGAGACAAGACTAAAGAATAAAAGTCACAGTGAACTGCAAACTCTATATTTAGTTCTCTAGGGGCTAAAAGCAGACCTGAACCTGAAGATCTCAGAGGTCTGGATGATTCATAACGTGGCAGCAGACCACAAATGCATTTTGGCCCAAAACCATTTAGTGCTTTATAAACCAACAGCAGGATTTTTAACTTTATTTTTTGACAGACAGGAAGCCAGTGTAAAGTTCTAAGAACTGGAGTGATGTGATCTACTTTTTTGGTTCTTGGTAGGACTCAAGCAGCAGAGTTCTGAGTCAGATGCAGCTGTCTGATGGAGTTTTTAGAGAGTCCTTTAAAACACAGTTACAGTACTCGAGTCTGCTGAAGATAAATGTGTGCCAAGACACAAGTTCTTAGTTTTGTTTTCTTCCCCTTTTTCCGTTAGGGTCGCAGGGATGTTACCGCTTTTATCCCCTTTTTTTTCAAGGGGTCGCGGGGGTTACTGAGGCCAATTCCAGTTAACTCCATGGGCAAAGGCCAGGGTACACCCTGGAGGAGTCGCCAGCTCATCGCAGGACCCTTACTGATGGCAGAGGCTGCCACACAAGATGCCAACTGCACATCAGGAGCAATTTTGGGGTTCAGTATCTTGCTCAAGGATACTTCAACATGTAGCTCAGTTCTGCCCAAGGGGAGCCAGGATTCGAACCAACTGTCTTAGCGTGGCTGCTGAAATTCAGGTCTGAGTCCATGATTCCAAGCAGGTTTCTGGCTTGGTCTGTAGTTTTCAACATTACAGACTGAAGCTGAGCAGAGACCTTTAGCCTGTTCCTCGGATCTAAAAACAATTATTTCAACTTATCTTTGTTTAACTGAAGAAAAACAACTGACACATACACTTATTTGTTCAGTGAATCTACTCAGCCTTTGTATTGGATTATAGTCCCCTGGTCATATATTATATACATTTGTGTGTCATCTGCATAACTATGGTAACAGATTTTGTTGTTTTTCATTATCTGAGCTAGAGGAGGCATGTAAATGTTGAATAGAAGGCACCCCAGAATGGAGCCCTGGGGTACTCTGCTTGTCAGTTTCATCTGCTCAGATGTGTAATTACCAAAGTAGTCTCTATCATTTAGGATTTAAACCAGTTTAGTCCCACCCCGTTTGCCAGTCGATCTAGTGTTATATTGTGGTTGACTGTGTCAAACTCAGAACTGAGATCCTGTAATACTAACTAAAATAAAAAAATACAAAAAAAGACTGACATTTTTCCACTGTGTTTAAATGAATGTCATTGAGGAGACAAGAGCGGTCTCAGTGCTGTGATGTGGTCAAAATCCTGGTTGGAAAACATCAAAACAGCCATTTATTATCTAGCAATTGTTCAGCTGTTAAAAAACAGCTTTTTCTTCGATTTTAATCAACATTAGGAGGTTTGATATGGCCAATAATTATTCATCACTGATGTGTCTAGATTTCTCTTCTTCAGGAGTGGTTTAATGATTGCTGTTTTCATGGCTTAGGGGAGGACAGCTGAGAGAAGAGATGTGTTGACAATCTGCAGCAGATCTGAAATCATGCAGTCTGAAACTTTTTTGAAGCACCCTGCTGGTAAAATATCCAGGAAGCAGGAGGAAGATTTCAAATGCTGTATAATGTCTTGCAGGTTTTTGTGTCATGGTAATAAAGTTGGTTTCAGATGGACAAAGCAACAACACACCTCCTGTACCTGGTACAGTGTAAATTTTCTGAATTTTGGCAGTGAAGAATGATGCATGTTGGAACACACGCCTTTGTCTCTGCATCTTAAAGTGGTCTCATTTCGGCCATGATTACCTTTAACCCAAATCAACTCCTTTTTCCAGCATTTGGACTGAAAGCCCCCATATCCTGGCCTGGCAAATTCCTCTCCTCTCCACAAAGTGAGAGAATGTTGTTTATCTTGCTATAAACAGATCACCAGAGATCTTCTTTTTAATTTACAACGACTAAGCACATCTGGTCTGTTCCTCTTCCTCCAAAGAAGATGAACCCCTGTTCCTCAGGTCAAACAAGGTCAAGCCCGATAGAGTTTTCTTTGGTCACACCAAAAAGAAGAAGGACTGGTTTCTAACATAGATGTGGTGATTTAAGATGTTTACCTAATCTACATGTCTCTTCCTCTGGAACATTCTCCAGTGGGGGAAGGCTTAATGAGAAACCTAATCTGTGTGTTCCTCTCCACACATGTCCAACTGTTATTTACGACCATTGTTGTTCCTGGGTCTCACATTCCAATTGCAGTCTTCTGTTCTCACCAAATTCAAATACGTCCTAAATAACTGATAAACTACAATTCGAACTTCTTAATTTTAGCAGATTCAATAATAGCGTAAGAAGGTCATTCAACAGATCTTTCTTATGTTATTGTGAAGCCCAGATGAAGTTTATTACTCAATAAGTTTGAGGTCACCAGAAAACCCCTCCCCTTTGTCGATGGAGGAGAGATTTGAAGATCATCATTCCTTGTGTAATACTTGTATTATTTACCAGTTAAATGTCTGATATGTTTTGTTAAAGATAGAACTACAAGGAATATGTATAAGTCCTTGGTTCTACTGTGTATTGTATACCTTATTGTTATATGTTGTATACCTTGGTGCTTCATGTCTTAATCAGGTTATAATTCTTTTGAATGACAAATGATCATTATCATGTTGCATCTTTTCACGAAGGCAAAAATTCGACTTTTAAGATGGTGAAGTTCTGGTAAGGTTAAAACACGATTTCGAAATGTTAAATACAAATAGTATAGTTAGATTAACTTTTTGGGAGCCTGTTAAAGTATCACCGCCTGATTCAGAAGAAGTTGAATTAATTTCAGAATCAGAACTTGAGTACCACTATTTGAAACCATCAAGAAAAGTCTTTTTTCAAGACAGTGATCATCTGATGAAGAACGTTGCAGTCATTGTCTGCTTCAGAAGCCTTGCAAGGAGTCTCCAACGAAAGACTTTGTGTGCTCTCAGCCGAGACCGACTCTGCCGCCAGTGCTCCCAAGGCGGAAACCCCGCTGGGCCTTCGGACCAAGAGTTCCTCAACAGAGTACCGGCCTTCCCTCTGGCTACTGGACCGACTACCGTGCCGTAATCCAACCCAGAACTCTCAGGAACACCAAACTTCAGTGCCTCCTGACTCCCAGACAAAACCGGCTGAACGTCTTCATGCAGCTGGATCCACACACGTGAGAATGAGTGGTGTCTAAAGTTCTGACTTCTGTCAAAGTTCTGACTTCTGTCTAAGTTCTAACTTCTATCTTATGAACTTAAGAGAATTAAGATTAGGGTCTCGTAGTATTAAAAATGTACTCCCGTAATATTTAATATATATAACCCGACCCTTTAACTTTACCATCTACTGACGGTCACACGACTTTATTACTTTCCTAATTACAGTCTTTACATTTTCTGTTATCTGTTGTTTGTCTAAAATTGTCATGTCTTTTATTTTACCCAAATTATTTAGTCAATAAACATATAATCGTTTGTCTTTGTCTGGAACTTAATTTTAATGTGGAGAACCGATGGATACGTGCAAAGAATTCACTACTTCAGAATATTGAGACTGAATAAATTGATTTTGAATCGACTCTAACTGTCCAAGCTAACTGTTACAGTAAGGTGTTTGGAATAATTCCCGGGATTATTCCAATAACTAAACACGGAGGTGGTGCCCCTTTAACGAGTGTAATATTAATTGCCAGTGATTAATAATCATATATATATATATATCAAAGTAGTGTGTGAGCAGTGTCTCCTACATTATATATTTTTGGTGCTGCCCATGTCAGGCCCACATACTATCCTACATGCACATTCATTACAGGCCCTGGTAGACAGATGTTCAGAGGCTACTGTCACAGGAGGGTTTGTTAGCCTGCCGGCAGCAGCAAACTGGGCATGAGCATTATTTCTGTACTTGGTGATAATGTCTGAGAAGAAGGACTGCTTTGACTTTTTCAGTTCTAAATTAAAAATGTAAAGTCTCTCTTTATGAATGTCAAAATGAACATGAGGGGGGGTTGTGGTTTGTCGACATGTTGAGGTAAGTGAATTGAAGAGAAACCACCAAATCCAGATTCCATACCAGAACCCAAGGAGAACTAGATAAATATCACCTTTTTTTCCTGCAACCAAGCAACATAACAGGGAACTCAAAATTAGTTAGCTTTCCAATTCAGAGAGTCAACCAGGAAGGACATTAGAATAAAGATGTACAAAGTGTAAACATATACCTACTCTGTACATACCTTTGACTTCTAGTAAAGGAGAAAACACGAGGGTCCTCATAAACTGCTAAACTGTTAGGGTGGCTGTAGTTCAGGGGCTAGAGCGGGTCGCCTAGTGATTGGAAGGTTGCTGGTTCAAATACCAACTCCCCTGGGCTGAGCAAAGCTGCATGTCCAAGTGTCCTTGAGCAAGATACTGAACCCCAAATTGCTCCAGAGTTGGCACCTTGCATGGCAGCCTCTGCCATCAGTGTATGAATGTATGTGTGTGTGAATGTGGCAAGTATTGTAAAGCGCTTTGAGTGGTCATTAGACTGGAAAAGCGCTGTATAAATGCAAGTCCATTCAAACAAGATAATGTAAAGCATAACTGGTCAAATTAAACTGGAGGCTGGACATTCCATTAGAAAAGGATGAATAAATATATAAGAATAAACATCATACTGATGGTAATGATGAAAAAAACGTATTTTACATACATGCATACATTGATATCATAAAAATGTGAGCCATAAGGATGAGTAATGGCTATTGCTATGTGTATGCAAGGATTAAGAATGAATAAGCTTAGTATACATTTTTCATTACATAAAGAAAGGCGAGACAGCAGCTGTCAACCTTGCAATCCCAAACTTTCAAGAATTCTTTGAACTTATGTGGACACTTGAAGGTGAAGTTTTCATTGTTGTGTGTGAAGCACTGTGGCTGGGAAGCACATCTGGAAGCGTATGTCCTACTCAATGAGACACTTGCAGATATTGAAGTCGCGTCCTGTTTGTCTCACTTTTGCAGAGAGCTCCAGTTGAAGGTAGATGGATAGATAGAATTACTTTAATGATCCCAGACAGGGAAATTATTTTGTTACAGCAGTAGTGTGTCCGCAAATAAAACACTGTACATAACATAAATAGAAGGCAATATATACATAGTGTATATATACATAGTGTATATATACACAATGCACAGTGTGCTATAAACAATAACAATATATACAACAAAACAAAATATGCAAAATATATTGTAAACAATAATAATATATACAAACAGTAGAGAGACCAGAGTTCTCTGTCAGGCAGAGGTGAGAGAGTTGTTGTATAAAGTGATGGATTGTGGCAGGAAAGATTTCCTGTATCTATTGCTACGACAGTGAAGCTGAAGCAGCCTTCCGGAGAAGGTGCTCCGCTGTCTGACCAGTGTGAGGTGGAGATGGTGGAGAGGATTATCCATGATGGATAACAGTTTTTTCAGTGTCCTCCTCTCCACCACAGCCTCCAGAGTGTCCTGTTTGCAGCCAATCACAGAGCCAGCCTTCCTGATAAGTTTGTTGAGTCTGTTGATGTCGCTCCGATGCTGCTTCCCCAACAAACCACAGCAAAGAAAAGTTGTTGTTTTCCTAACAATGTCCTGAGCAAATCTAGTTGCAAGTCTTTCCTTCCCGTTTCCGGCTGCACCATTTCTTCGTCTCCAGCCGCCCTCTCACGGTTAAACCTGGTAGAGTTTGGGCTCTTTCACTGGCAGGCTTATTCAGAAAAAGGAATCCAGCCACAGAAAGGCAGTGTGACCAAGCCTACCAGAAGCCTAACTTTTTTGGTAGATTGAAATCTGGTAGCAGCGAGAGGTTGACAAGAAAAGTCCTCTTGCGAATTTGCGTCTAATCATTGACCTGGTATGCAATGTAGACGTGCTAATAATTCTGGGACATTAACAATGGCCTAAAACATTGCATTACACGGAAACTATGTGATGATAAGGTTTCCATTTTTACCGGCCTGCTCATCTCTCTATCACTCTGTTTGAGAGCTTAGATCGGGCCCAAAAAATCAAGCCCGACCTGACCCTCGCCCGTGCACATTGTGACCGAGCCTGGCCAGCTGACACATGAGCCCAAGCCGATTTAAACCCAACACTTTTTAAATACGTGGGCTGTTATAACTGATGTTCTCAACTACAATTCCAAGTTGTTTGAACTACAGATTTTGGTTAAGAATTATCTTAATGAATAATGCAACAATTGCCGCTCTTAATTCACTCGACAAAGCTGACACAGCAAATTTGCTTAAAGTTAATTCTCCTGTTTTTATTTGTTTCTTTACATCTTCAAGCTTCATGTTGCACTTAAGCTACACAATCAGTGATGCCATTACATACCACTTTTTTCAGTAAAGAGTAATCTAACGCATTAATATTTCCAAACCAGTAATCAGATTAAAGTTACCTATTCAAGTCACTGCACGTTACTATTATTTTTGTCATTTTCCTTAGTAAGAATATATATTTTTGTTTTCTTCTTGCGTCTCGGGGAGTAATGTCACGTGTGCGACAAGTCACATTTTCAGCATGAGGAAAACTCATGCAGATGTGTGTTTTCTAGCTGCAAGTACAGTCATTATTTGGGGTCGGGGAATCTAAACTCTAGTCTGTTTGAACGTCCTTTGAGTGTCCAGTAGGGTTCTCATCGCCATATTGGGAGATGAACAGAATCCTTGGGTGATATTTATTTATCATCCAATAAATTTATCACAAATTAATCATCTGTAGGGTAGATATGCATTTTGTAAGCCCACTTTTAACCTGGTGATGGTGTTACATTAAAAATAATGACACCATAGAAGTTCAAATAATTCATCCTGTGGTGGGGTAACTGTGACTGTGTGTACAACATTTGACAACAATGCATATGATAATTGCAGAGATATTTAATTCTGAAAAGTTGTAGGCAAACAGAACCACATTACCATCCACAAAGCCACACTGCCTTTGTGGATAGAACCAACCAGAGACAAAGTAGACATCAGGATGTGACTGTCCACTTTTTCAATGATCAAACATTAAACAACCAGAATGATGAAAACATCCAACTAAAAATTTACCTACACTTACTGCACTTTTTCAACACTTTTCAATAAACAGAAGTATCTTCTATTTACATCTTTTTTTAAATCAAAACAAAACTCTGTGCTTTTAGAGACCAGCTGATTAGAATCACTGATCCAGCACTCTCCTCAAAACATCAAACTAAAGAACACAATTACAACAGAGTGCAAACATCTCAGAGGTGAACAAATAAAAGATTACAAACCCCAAAATCATTATTAGACGATTCAGTCATTAACAGAGGGAGGGAGTGAGGTGAGTCACTGAGGGTAGTCAGAGCATGGCTTTGTAAAGAGGGAGAGAATGGCGTAAGAAGTGGTCCTCCTCCATTAACACCAGTAGATCCCTCAGCATGACCCGATTCACTCTGTGAACACCCTGTCTGGGCAGAAGAGTCACCTGGCAGGCAGACAGGCAGACAGCGTGAGTGATATCACTGACAAATAGTTACACAATTTGTTTGATATAATGCAGGAATACAAAACGGATAGACTGATAATAACTGAAAATTTGATACATCTATGCACTTTTCCTCAAAAATCATCCAATTCCAAACCAGTTATGAGCCCAATTTAAACTTTTACCTTAATAAAACAAAGATACTTACTTACACCACTTACCTTAAAGCTAGGTTTGGTAAGTTATTCTCAATGCATTTGGTATTATATTTGTAGAAACCCTCATAACATCCAGACAGCAACCAATAAATCAGATGCTCTGATCAACAACAGAAAGAAATCCAGCAACATTCGCTGTCACAAGCCTCTAATAAGCCCATCCAATTGTACAAAAGTACCTAAGCGCATAACTGGAGTCTGGCAGAGAAAGTGCAGCCAAAATTTCCTAATACTACCATACTAGCTTGACAGTGGTGAATACTAAAAATGTTTGTTGCCATGTTGTTGATTTAACATGTTAGTGAGACATGAGGAAGTTGGATATGGTTAGCAATGACAACCCTGCATTGCACTCACAATTTACAACCTCTTAGACTGTTGTTCAGCAGCGAGCTAACTTAAGCCACATATGAACTCCAGATAATATAAAAACAATCAGGTCATGAAATTCAACTCTACATCCATAGGACAAGCCACTGACAATAACTAAAGTGGATGTAAGAAATTTTCTGCTCAGTGGCTGCTAGTCAGGATAATATATCTGACTATGTAGTTAGATTACTAATAGATCCTAAGATGCTTCTTGCCTTCATTCACCTTAAGTGAATGTAGTCTTGGCCAGGAGGACTTGATGTAATCAGGTGGTACCCATCGTTCATTGGGTGTTTCGACCCTTATCCGCCACACCCTCCCGATGGTGGGTCGGCACTGGTGGCCAAGTCACTGCCCATCTACTCCTCCTGGCTTCCAGCTTAACTCTTCTTGCCTGCTCCATAACCAGCAAGAGGCTCCTTCTGCTGCCTCCCCCATCCTGCGAGCTGCTGTCTTTCTCTTCTTCCCTGTCATTCCAATGGCTGCTTTGTCATCTCCACACTGACTGAGTAGGGAATCCTCTACAGCTGACCGTGACCGGGAACAGCTATGCCTGCCATCCTTTCCCCCTCCAGTCATGCAGAAGAACATGTGCCAATCAGCTTGCTGACATTTTTAACATCTCATTCTCACAGGAGACTGTTCACTCTTGCCTCAAGAAAGCCTTGATCCTGTAGCTAAAAAAAACCTGCTGTGTCTAGTTTTAATGACTACCACCATGTGACCCTCACCCCCATCCTGATGAGGTGCTTTGAGTAACTGGTTCTCCAGCACATCAAAGACAACATCCCTGCCAGCCTGGACCCTCAGTAGTGTGCTTTCAGTATCAACAGATCCTCAGTGGATGCCATATCTACTGGCCTTCACACACCTGGGGCCAAATGTACAAATGCATACACAAATGTACTTGAACCACTTTCCATGCAGGTTTCCAAATAATAATAAAATCTGCACGTGGTGAGACTGTGTGTACTGGAACGTATCTTTTACACGCCACTTTCCATAAAGATTTCTGAATGTATAAAAATCCACAGAGCGTGAGAATGTGCATAACACCATGTGTACCATGCATGTAGTCTTTTCAGTCTGATTATTTTGATGTTGCAAGTAGGAAAATGATATACAAAGTGTGAATTAGGGTGACATTTTCTTGAGAACTGTTTTTTTCACTGAACTGTGTTAGGATTAAATACAAAGTTTAAAAAAACCCTTCACTATGATTGAACAGTGAGTTGCCCTTGTTTTTATTGTGTTCTGTACATATGTCAGTGTGCATTATGGTAATTGGAATGATAATGATCTTTATGTAAATAAACAAATGCATACATGCTCTTTATATACATAAAGATTATTTTTCCTGTATATTTAGGGAATAAGAATCCCTCAGGTGTAACTGGCACTGTAAATGCTGTAGCTGTGTGTAATGGCCATGCCACATGATACAATAGCTGCTTTGGTGTTGGTAGAGGACACTGCCAATGCACAATTTAGGTTAGAGCAAGTTTTCTAGGACCATAATGATGTTCTGTCCCACAATGATAACCGCTCATTAAGCAAAGCGGCGTTCACCGATTCTGTTTCACTTTTTTGCCATTTCACTTGCTTCACTTTGTTGCCAGAACTGAAGCCCCAAATAATATATTTTTTTCCATCTGTAAGTTTGATCAATAACTACTTAAAATTAAGCTAATGTCTGGTTAAGGAAAGGTATATGGACAACATGGGACTTAGGCTGGTGAAACAACATGAAATCAGACTGATATGCCCATAGAGACCTGTCTCCACCCTAACAACCTCAGCTCAAGCTGTTGCACCCAATGAGTGGACGGTGTTCTGAGCCAACAGAGTGCAGGACTACAGCTGGATGTGGAGAATTGGAGGCTGTGCTTGTAACATTGATGCCTGGTAACATATGAGCTGGTTGTCAGAAAAGCCTGCTCTTGGGCCCAGTGTCCCATCTGAGCATGTGCTAAAGAGAGATAGCGTACAAAAGACAGATACATCAAAGAGTTTCAGCTGTAGACACTGCTGCCATCACTCCTCCACCATTTCCGTCATCAGTGTGGGCAATGCCCACAGAGATAAAGCCTGTGATAGATTGGTGTTAAGAGGAGATATATATATATATATATATATATATATAGATATATAATATATATATATATATATATATATATATATATATATATATATATATATATATATATATATATATATATATAGATATATATATATATATATCTATATATATATATATATATATATATATATCTATCTATATATCTATATCTATATCTATATGTGTGTGTGTGTGTGTGTGTGTGTGTGTGTGTGTGTGTGTGTGTGTGTGTGTGTGTGTGTGTGTGCGTGTGTGTGTGTGTGTGTGTCTTATATTTTCTTTCTCTGCTTGGTTGCCAAGTATTTTAATGTGGTGTCTCCTCTGTCTTTGGTATTAATGCAAAACACTAAAGGCTAGGATTTGGGGGATTTTTTTTTTTGTTGAGGCAGCTGGTCTAAAAATGACACTTGCGCTAAAAGAAAAAAGAAAAAGATTGAGAACCTTAAAATCAATAATCAAACCAAGGATTTGGAGAATCATGACACACCTAACTATAACATGCACTTCAGTAATGGTTCAATCTGTAAACCAGCACAAAAAGGGACAACCAGCACAATAAACTAAGTTCTGAACAGACACAAGTGTTACAGTAATATTTCATAAAATAAAAAAAAAAAAACCCTGTCAAACAAGTGGCTTGATCGGAAATATGGGCTACTGCTACACCTCTATCAGCTGAGTGATAAAGTAACCTACCATTTTGTCGGCCGAATGCTGGGTGACTGATATGTTTTTTTATAATAGAGTCAGGCAGTAGAAAATGGAGAGAGGGTAGGGTTAACCCTAACCCTATCTAATGTAACTCATGCTAGCATTACTAGCCTGACGATTGCTAGCTAGAGAAGGACTGAGTTTTAAAAGTGAAAGCGATGTGTATAAAGTCAATTTACTCGTGCGGTTGATTTTGTTCTATGAAGGACTAAACTACAACAGGCCAAACAGGGATAACAACTGGTGAGGGAATCAACCAGAATTACACTTTTTGACTTTTTCCATTAGGACAATAGTCAGGTCATACTTACCACTCTGCCACTGGCTTTCTATTACTATCTATTAATAACTCTAATAACTCCATTCACTCATTGCAAACTATTCTGTTCCACTTTGCCATTTTTTCTCAGGTAAAACAAGAACACTTCCTGCAGTATGGTCAGGGCTCCAGACAAACATTTGACACTAATAGCACTGGTGCTCCGTCCTGTAAATTTTAGGAGCGCTAAAATTGTCAGCTTCATATTTTTAATGATGAGTCTTTGATGATTCTGGTGGCCTGACAAAGACATAGGATTTTGTGTATTGCCTCAGGTGAAGGTAGCTGAGTGTTGGTTACAACTGTGCTGTGTTCTGTGCTAACAGTACAGATTGCATGCCACAACAAGATGCTGTAGGTGCGTATGTTTTTAACTGAGCAGTAATAAAAAGGACACCAGTAGCAGAGCTGCCTCAGGGAGGTTCATGTTAGGTCCTGGGAAATGTGAGCGCCAAGAAATTGGTTCACTCTCTCCAATCTTTCCCCTCCAGTGTAGAAAGGAGAAGGTTTCTCTTTCCATTAACTGAAGCTGGTAATCAGCTCCTTTATTTTGTGGTGTTGAGAGTCAGTTTGTTGATGGAGCACCATTGTAACAGTTTACTGACCTCATTCTTGTATGCAGATTTTGAAGGAAAAAGTCAAGTACTTCTTTAAAAAAGTCATCTTTCATGACTTTTTAAACAGAGGCTGCAGCAGATGAAGCCATTTCACTCTTTGATTATCATTAACAATTGTTATTTTGTTTATTGTATTTTGTTCATAGTTGACCACTAGGAGACACTAAGCGCGAGAAGAAACGACAACAGGTTTAGGTTTAAGAGGAAGTTTGGGAAGAATCAAAAGATTTTAAGAGGAGTATAGATCTTGTCTCAGTTGTTCCACCAGATGAACTAAATCAGAGTAATGGGAAATTGTAGTATATTCCGCACAACCGAGTATATCATTCAAGTTGTTCAAAGTTGAGAGTAATGTTTCACTATGGAGCAACCTTAACCCCTTCCTTTTAAGGCTGGCTTTTAGCTGAATACTATTTATTTATTTATTTATTAGTTTTTATTCTGCTTAAACCTGGTTTTATTATATTTATCTATTCACTTACTATTCATTTATTTATTTTAATTATTTGGTTTTACCTTGTTTTACTTTATAATTTAGTTATTTACTTTATAAATTAAAAAGCAGTTTTAGACTCCTAACCTTCAGTATTTTATCATTCTTGGTTTAAAATTTTTATTATTCTATCTTTATTTTACTACCTCTAGTGTCTCCTCATGGAAATACATCAATGTTAGTGTTTCCTCAGTTCCGCAATACCTGTTGTTAGTCTTAGTTTTATTTATTACCATTTATTTTATTTTTTTAATTACTACTCACTTTTTATTTTACTTATTGTATTTTAAGTAGCTGTATACGTGTGTGTGTGTAGGGGGGGGGGGTGCTGTATTAATTGCTGCTCTTTCAACTCTGTCAAGCACTTTGTGCTACATTACGATGTATGAAAAGTGCTCTATAAATAAAGTCTGATTGATTGGTATGGATGGATGGAGTTTGATGACTGGATTGATAGATGGAGTTGGATGGATGGATGGAGTTGGATGATGGATGTATTAATAGATGCTTTATTGATCCCAGGGGGAATTTAAAAGGGAACGTCACTAATTTGCCAACTGTTACCAGTTCCTAATCTTACCAACTCACCCATCAGCATCCTTGTCAGAGTCAGACAGGAGTAGGTTGCTGTGATGGCTGATAAAAGGACAATGATTCATTAGGTCAATGTCTCTCAAAAAGCGCATCAATTTTCTCTGCTTTCTGTGGTGACTTCAGGGTGATAGCAAGCAACACCAGTGGAAAATCGCATGACTGTACACCTGTTTGGAGTAGTGAAGTCACAGAGTTGTGCGAACTATGCTCTAAGAAAGACAGCAGATGACAACCAATCTCAGTTCTCTACCCAAGTGGTCAGTACCATCGGCTACAACTTTTATGTGGAAGACTGCTTAAAGTCTTTGTCTTCAGAGGAGGGGGAAGGAGGAAGCTATCATAAAGAGGGGTTTAACATCCCTAAGTGGATAAATAACACCTACAGGGTCCAGAACCCTTTGCTAAACAGTGCTTGGAATGGCTACAGGGTCTTGGAAAGATAGGAGAGTTCAGAGTGGGTTGCTGCTTCATACCCAAAAACACATTAGAGTACAACTGCAGCTGTTTTTCCTTAGGAGAACGGAGAACTCCTGGAGAATAATAACAAAAGGCTGCATGTTGCATTCCTATTTGGAAAGGCCAGAGTTGCACGATCCAGACAAACCACCATTCCCCAGATGAAACTCACGGCTGCTGTCCTTGCTGTGCGAGTTTGAAAGAATGCCCCAGAAAGAGTAGCAACTTCAGCTGCAAAGGTCATCTTTTTGAACAGACAGTACAACAGTCTTGCAATCAGGATTTTTTAGCAAAGAGATCTATACATCAAAAAAAGACAGAAGCAAGTGCAACTGTAATGCAAGAGAGACAAAAATGGTCCAGAGCCAGAAAAAAAAATGTAACTCCGGGAGACATCATCATCACTGGGGATGTTATAGCTCCCAGAAGCTCTTGGATGACAGGCAAAGTTTTGGAGACTAAACCAGATATCTGTTTGCTACTGGAGGCAACAGACTAATGTTCAGTAAGGAACTGTTACAAGGACTAGTGGTAATACTACCAACAACAAAGATTTTTTTTTTTTTTTTCAGTAGCAGACCCCTTTTTCTTCAAGTCTTTTTTTTTTTTTTTTTTTTAATCAGAGTGCACTACAATAACAGAATAAAACTTAAAAGTGTACAAAATGTGCTTTGATAGTATTTTCTCATTTGCTGGCACACTTGCTAAGTAAAATCCAACTGACAACATTCGATGATGGAAATCTGTTGTTTTCACATCACAGACTGGATTCTACAACAGACCAACAGAGTCAACAAGTCCAGAGAAGGGTTGAATGCACTTTGGTAGATTCATCTTACATAAGCAACGTTATGTGTATCGTCTTTGTTTTCATAAACTATGGTAATGTGGTCATAGCCTACGTCCAGGCGCATTCTCTCCTTCTCACCTTGGGAGAAGGGGGAACAACGCAGGCCCTATTAGGTAAAGTAACAAATGCATAACATAATAATCGTGCATGAATTGAGGAAGTGGATCCATTAATTGATCATGGAACATTTTGTTTGCCTTTGGGAATATTTTTGTATTGCTTTGGCGGCCACGGAAAAAATAGCAAAAATGTTGCTCCTGTTGTTTCACATACAAGATGAAGATTGTAAGGACACTAAATCGTGGAGGGCATATTTGTAAGTTTCACAGGTGACCCTGGTTATAAAATTTAGTCGCACCGTCTCCAAAAATCATCTCATAATATGACTAAATGGTTGCAGTGTAGAGCCCTGATGGCAACGCTGAGTTTTTTTTATTGGGTTCCTTAATGGAAAAAGAAAAAAAAAACAATAATAAAGACACCACACAGACCAACCTGGTTTTCAGTCTGCTCCACAGGTCTCGTCTTACGAGGCCCAATGGCAGCCAAGGCAGTGAGGTTGGCCTCTCTCTGCTGCATCTGAGCTTCCTCCATTTGTTGTAACTGAAAAAACAGAGAGGCAAAAAGATATGTGAAAATGTGGTGAATTAAGATTTACACAGCTACTCACACATTCTATTCTTATACTCACATTTAACATCAACTAATTTTACAATTCCACATTGAGCATGCTATGCAAGTTAAAGGAATAGTTTAAAACTTAACTCAAATACTTCCTTACTGTACCTGAATAGATTTTTTATTAGGTACCTGTACCTTATTTTTCTGACATTTTACTTTTAATCCCAATATTTTAACCAAAATGTCTGTACTTTCCACTCCTTGAATTTTTTTAAAAAAAGGCTCCTTACTTTAGTGTTAATGCATTTGAGGGACATGATAGATTATTTACATTTTGCTGCATTGCAACATCAGCCTTCCTAACACCACAAGCAAGGCTGCCAACTCATACATTGGCCATGAGACTCTACATGAAACCCTACCCTTTTACAAGCTATGTCTATTTACTCAGGAAAAGATACATTTGATAATGGAGTCACTGAAAATGCACAGAAAGATTAGTTATTTAGATCATCTGGGGAAGTGTAAGAAACATCCACAAATTTGTTACAAAAAACATTTTTTCACAATATTATGTGATACAGGGCAGCCAACCTCTGCTCACCTCTCTTAAATCAACTATCAAATCTCTGGCCAAATAAGATGAAGCATTAAAGTCTATAGTTTGTAAAAAAAAATATCATGGATCTATGTATGCAGAGTTTTGCCTCATCTCTTCAATTTAACTTCTATAACTAATTGAAATGTTATACAAAATGCAATTGAGATGTAATTAAGACAGGTAGGTTAGATTAATAAGGGTCACCAATAATGAGACAGTAGAAGCATTACTACAAGCTGAAAATCAAATCATCACCATCCACTGGTATATATCCCAATTCTTATAAATCAGACAGTACAACTGGTTGATAGCTCAGTCTAGCTGCCAAGGTGTCAGAACATCGATTGCCTCTGTAGTCTTAACAGTAAATATTTGTGAAAATACCTCTGACATAATCAATAAGAAAAATAAGTCAAATCCAAACAAAATAGTTCAGGTCAGAAATCTTCTCATTTATTTCTAGGCTGGCTTTAGTTTAATAAAATCTAGTTAGTTTTCTGGACTTAATTATCTTGGGGATCCTCTTGTATAATGGGTTTTTGCCTTCATTTACTTTTCATAAAATGTTTCTGGATGCAGCGACAATTTTAAACAAAATCAATATTCCTGGGGTTTAAGGAGTGATGATGCCGATCTCAGTGCTGGGTACTGAAGGCACACAAAAATGCACCATTATCACCCATACGGAATCTCTGCGATTGAAATGACAAAAGATGTAACAAGACAGAAACACATTGAGGGAGACTTGGATAAGGAGAAGAAGGATATTCTGACGAAGGCAGTTAAGACTAGGGATGAGCGAGTACAGCATTATCTGTATCTGTACTCGGAGTGGGCGGGACCTAACCCAGACGTGGGTCGGGTTGTCTTGAAATGGGCGTGGCTTTAACCGGTATGTTATTTTAAGCATGCAATTGATATGGGTTGATCAGAAATTGTTATATTTATTGCTGATTAGAAAACAGAACAAGTTTTGCAACAGTGAATGCAACACATGCGGTTGCAATTATGAAGTTAAATGTAATGAACAAGAGTTTTCATATTTAACATAACTTTCTTTTTAACTTTTAATTTTTTTTATGATCAGTGTGATTTTTTAATTTTTTTTTTGGTTCTTTTTAAAAAAAAAAATTATTTCCACACAGGGGTGTGTGTGTGTGTAGCTTAATTTGTAATATTATTTATACCACTACTACCTTTACTTTTTTAATGAAATACAGCAAGACAGTGTCAGACACTCAGTGCGTGACGTCAAAAAAACTGGTTAGAGCCAGCTGACGGTTTAAAAAAAAACAAAAAACAGACGACCGGCAGAGAGAGGGAGAGAGAGAGAGAGAGCCAGCTGACGGTTAAAAAAATAAATTAAAAAAATCTCCGACAGGCAGAGACACAACGCGAGTCACATTCTACCAAGCACCACGTCTGAACGAACCCACGTTTACCAGAACTCTACTGGTTAATAAGTGAGTACAAACCGAAGTAAAAACAAACCTGAAGCTGAATAAACCCTAAACGTTAACGGAAAAGACCGCAAACCTGAATGACTGAGGGAGAGACAGACAGCTGTTCTGTGTGTGAGTGAGCAGAGCGGGACACAGAAACACATCTGTATGTGTGTAAGGGAGGGGCGCATTGACTTAGAGATGGGATTTATGGCTCTTTAAGGGGAGCCGGATCTTGGTGAGCCGTTCCTTTCAAAGAGCCGCTCAAAAAACTGGCTCATTTGACTGATTTTTTAATTTATCAAGTTTTAAGAAGCCAGCCTGGTGGTAACTCATTTTATCTTGGAAATAATCACTGGGAAGTATGATGGGGTGAGATTTGGAACAAAACTGTCCCCCTAATTAAGGCCGCTGCAGCTGCTCTGTTCTCCGAGGCAGGGCAGTCACGTATTTCTGTTATTTTTTTTTTGGGGGGGGGGGGGAAGAGAGGGTTTGCACAAAGGCAGCGTGCACAACTCAGGTGGTGTCATGCTACATTTGCATATCTAATAGGCACCGTGCAGCTGGGCTGCATTCCTCCCATATAACTTCTCTGTCCCACTCAGGGGAGGAGCCGAGGAGGAGCACAAAAAAAAAAAAAAAACAGCTGCGACTCGGATCCCATCGTTCATGTTAACGAGCCGTTCAATAGAATCGGTTCGTTCGTGAACGTCACAACACTACTGTGACTACTAGCCTATCACAGACACAGTCAGCTACCCAATGAGGATTTTCATTCAATCCGAGCACAGATATTGACTCGTATTACTCCTGTAATACTCATACTCGGCAAAAGTGCTTTATCCGTACCGGATACTCGTTTCAGCCGAGTATCCGGCTCAACTCTAGTTAAGACTCAGGTATCAACAAAGCTATTGCTGAAAAAAAAAGTATTGCAGCAAAGTTAATGTAATGTTAAAATGTTATTTTCTTTGAGGTAAGAATATCTTAAAAGGCGAAGTGTGCAACATTTTTCTAAAAAAAAAAAAAGAAAAAAAAAAACAACAAACAAAGAACAACATATATAGATCCACATAAACATAATCCCTTTGGACACTAGACGTGTCATGGTGGCTGTATCTGCAGACCCTGCAGTCCTCGCCCGGATTTTCTCACTTTTTGCTGCTCGAGATGCTTCTATAAGCCAAAATGTGGCTATTTGAGATCCCGGGAAAGTCTCACCAATAAACTATCTTCATAGTGTGTCCACAAACAGCTCAGACAAATCCTACTGATTCTACCTTTAAGTGTAATAGTCTTTGAATTATATTACCATTACATGAGCTTCAGTTAGTTTTGCACAGAAATCACCTTCAGGGTAGGGCTGCGCAATATATCGTTTGAGCATCACAGGCTCTGCGATGTACGTGTGTGCAATAGTCACATCGCAGAGCCTGCGATGTAGGAGGCAAATGAACTCATCTAATTTTAAGGCTACCTGACACACACAGTCTGCATGCACAGCGATACACCAATCACATTAGTTCTTAATCAGTGTCCCGAAGCCGACCACGCCCCTGCACATGAAGCGTGTTGCTGGTAAGAGCGTTGAAAAATGAGCAACGAAGACGCCGAAAACGAAGACCTTGTACCTAAAAGAAAGTCAACTTCCGTAATCTGGAATTATTTTGGCTACAAGAAAGATGACATTTGTCACGACCCGGCTCTAGGCAGGACAAATACAATGAAGCGTACGGGTAGAATAAGAAATTAATATATTTATTCACCAAAAGAAGATCTCAATGAAACATAAGCAACCAATAGAACACAAAGAAACCACGAGGAGCTGAGATGGAGCTGTGCCTAGCTCCGCCGCTGGAACGGAGTGACGAAGAGAGAGAGACGGAAGAGGGAGGACCGACACACTCTTGTAGCCTACACCTGGGGACTGGCTAAGCACACACAGGTGACAAAGCACCAACCACCAGCGACCTGCAAACAGACGCACAGAGACAAGGGAAGACAGGACAACCACACAAACACAATAATCCAACAGGCACCACCGGCAGGAGGCCGTCACACATTGAACAAAAACGTGTTCTGTGTTGATATTGCCTCACAGCTGTTGCCACAACAAGAGGTAACACAAGTAATTTATTTGACCATTTACGTCGGCACCACGCAGCTCAGTACGACGAATGCAAAGCCAGATCTGACTGTCGACCAAAACAACAAACCATTTCGGAAGCCTTTGCAAGTGTTACACCATATGAGAAAGGATCCGAACGGCAGAAAGAAATAACGGATGCCATCACATTTCACCTGACTAAAGACATGGTACCCATTTATACTGTTTCCAAAGATGGTTTTAAAAAAATGATCAGCTTGACAAACGGTATGTTATAACATCACGCAGCTTTTTTTCACGAGTTGCCATCCCAGAGCTGTACGAGAAATGCAAGGCAGAAGTTCAGACAGAGCTGTCAGATGTGGAGTATTATGCAGCGACAACGGACTTGTGGTCCAGTCGGACAGTGGAGCCCTACATTAGTCTGACTGTCCACTTCATATGCATATGTTATTTGTATGTGTGAGTGTGTGAGAGATGTCAAATTTATGAGATTCAAGTTATAATTTGAGAATTAATTAATTTCATATTTATAACACAGCATGCGGAAGCAATAAAATTCATGTTTAGATACCATAGTTTTGCAAGGTATAAAACATAAAACAACCTCTTAAACAACTCAATCCTGGTTGTGCAGGAGGAAGACACAGAGCTAACAAAGAAGGTGAAGGATAAGATGTTGAAGTACATCAATGAGAAATATGAGGATAAAGCTACTCAGAAGCTGCTTGATATAGCATCGTGTTTGGACCCCAGATTCAAGATGGATTTTGTCACTGCACACAAGTCCCAAGTCACCGCCAGAGTGACATCAGAGATGATGGAGATGATTGAGACCCAGGAGACACCACACTGCAGCTCTGAGGTCGAATCCAAAGCGGCTGCCACACCCCAGGAAAAGAAAGCCAAGAGGTCTTTGGGCAGTTTTGTCAAAGAAAAAGGGAGCCGAGCTGCAGAAAAGAGTGATTCCTTACCCCTCAAGGATGCTGTGGAAGCAGAGTTGAACACCTGCTAACACCTTCCATAGACAAAGAAGAAGATCCACTTACTTGGTGGAGAATACACCAAGTGAACTTTCCGCATCTTGCCAAGCTTGCCCGCAAGTATCTTGCATTCCTGCAACAAGCTCCCCCTCAGAGAGGCTTTTCAGTACAAGTGGCAACATTGTCACTTGCCAGTGTTCCTCTTTAAAACCTGCAATGGTGGATAGACTGGTATTCTTGGCCAAAAACCTCAAAACTTGAGTGAACTTTGCACACACACACACACAAAGTAAAGAATTGAAATACTATTGAGAACCTGATAATATTTATTTATTTATCTGTATAAACCACTGTATGAGCTGCAGCATTCTGCACACAATCACCTGATTATCAAAATGGTTTCATGTTGTCAGCTGCCAGAGTTTTTAGGCAGAAAACACATACAGGTCTTTCTTTATTTCCGACCATGTTCACGGTAAACCCAAGAGCTATGTAGCCATCGTCATATTTCCTGTTCCATAGTTCCCAACTGAAGGATTAGCAGAAGAGCTTTGTGTCTCTTTTTTGAGATTTGTGTGCTGGTATCAACACAGAGTGTTTTATTTTGAAAAGAATCCGGATGTTTTATTGTCATTTCAGTGCTTTACTTCCTGTCTACTCGGTGCAAAATTCAGCTGACTTGCTGTGTCGTGCTCTGGCATCCGCCAGATATATAGAGGTCCTGTGTGTCTGCTGCGTGTCTGCTCCATCCAGCTCCGGACGGAGCAGACACGCAGTGCAGCGAACCTGCTGGAAATTTACATAGACTAAAGTGAAAGTGAAACCTATCAGCTCCGCTGGTGAGACGGAGACGTAATGCAGAGCGGACGCGTATCCGGTGGAAATAGACCTTCGCGTCCTGCCCTGCCTCTCGCTTCCTGCCCTGCCTCTCACGCCCCCCCCCCCGATGATACCTTTCTCTTCTAAATAAGGTTGGTAAAGGAGTTATACTCGCTCCTTCTCCCGACATTGTGTTATTAGTTACAGGTGTTAGCGGTTAGCATTGCCCGCTTGACCTACTGTCTGTGTAATCGGTACATCGTTGGTTGTAACCGTTTCCCGTTGTAGTTTTATATGTTGGTAAAGCCAGTGTACTCGCTCCCTCTCCCGACATTTGTACTGCTGTTATATCTGTCAGAAATTTGTACAACTTGTACCCGCTTTTCGTTGTAGTTTTCCCGTGTTGGTGAAGGCAGTGTGTGCGCTGTTTGCTTTGTTTTTGGTAGTTTTACCGGCCTTTTCGCTCGTATTTTGTGGCACCTGTGGTTGTGCCCGTTTGTTTTTGGCGCAGCAAGCTGACCTTTGCTGGTGAAGGCAGTGCTCTCGCTCATGCTCCCAGCATAGGTGGGTGCTGTTGCCCTTGTAGTTAGCAGACGTGTCCACTAAGGCTAACTTTGTTTGTATGACACCCGTTGGTGAAGGCAGTGCGTTCGCTCCCTCTCCCAGCATCTGTTGTCTTCCTCAGTTTATTGTATTATAGCTGGCTGTCACCATGCTTGGTGACCACTCTTACTCGGCCTGTCTTGCTTCTCTGCAGTCTGAAGATGGTCATGATATGTGTCCTCCATGCCTTGGCCTCGAACACCTGAGGGAAGGGCTTTCGGAGGATCCATGTAGCTTCATGCCCCATCAGTGCGGGTTGCCAGATTGGCTGAGGCTGAACACCTGCTGGGCCATGTTCCGGAGCCGGAAAAGTTGACCCCAGCCCAGCGGTTGCCTTCAGCTCAGCCTAGCCGACCAAAACATCGGCTACTGAGACTGCGGGCGCCCCCTCCGGGAAGAGGGCCAAGGAGTCTAAACTGGCCTCCAGGTTAGACCAGCTGACTGTGGAGCTAAACCAAGGGAAGTCCCTCTTCCTAGCCATCCAGTCGGGGACTGGTGCAGGGGATGCGGGTGCTCCTGCTCCTCCTGCGGCCATGTTCGATCCAGAGGAGGATGTGCTCTCAGTGGCAGCTTCAACCACTGAGTTTGCTGACTATGGGCTGGACATGGTTCCCCAGGATGTTGCCTTCCATGCCTCTGGGCGAGCTCCTGCTCCTCAACCCACAGTTGTGGTGCTAGCTCCAATGGGAGCTCTCATTCGTATGGCCCTGGCCTGCCTGCAGTTGGATGTTCCGCAGGCTCAGCCAGCTCCTACCATTGCTTTTTTCAGGCGTGGTCCAGCCCCTGCCACATTTACTGTGCCTCCGTCAGATGAATACCTGAGGGAGTTGCACGCATACTGGAGGGATACTAGAGCCCTCTCTCATGCAACATCTGATGGCCGGACCCTGGAAGCCATGCAGGATGCAGCCAAGTTTGACTTGGCACACATGCCAGCGGTTGAGCCAGCCATAGCGGCTCTCATTGTTTCTGCTGTTGAGGCTCTGAGGCCGGATGCCAGGTGTCCGCGCCCCCAGTGTCGGGTTACAGATGACCTGCTCTCTAAGGCCTATGACGCAGCAGCACGCATAGGACACATTGGTAATTCCCTGTCACATCTGATGCTTACTCTTTCAGCATCCCTGCAGGAGGCTATGCTGAACGCTTCTGTCCACAGTTTTGGTGACGCGTCTCTGCAGGCTTTTGCTTTGATGTCCAGAGAACTAGGGCACTTGATCTCCACCCTTGTCAAGGCTTGCCTGGCCCAGTCGCCTCTCACCGAGACATGCCGGAGAACCCTCCGCAGTGTCCCATTGGAACCTGATGAGATTTTTGGGTCAGCTGCTCTAGAGGTGCTTGAGCACACAGTCAAGGCAAAGACAGACTCAACAGCAGCTCTCTGGGCTTCACAGGAGAATGCCTCCTCCCAGCAGGCCTGGGGGTTCTTCAGCTGCCCCCAGGCGCCACTCTCAGCCACCGACTTTCCAAACCAGTGGCTACCTTAGGTCTCACAACCAGTTCAACAGCCTGCTCAACGAGGGGCTCAGGGCTTTTGAGCCCCTGAACGACTGCCCTCCAGACAACCTCAGACACTTGACGCTGCCCGTCGTCCCCCCAGGGCCTCTAGAGGCGGGGGGACCAGGCGCTAAGAGCCCGGGGCCGGCCGTCTTCGGCTTTCCAGTTCACGGTTCTCCTGTTCAGCCTCTTCCTGTCTCCAAGGTTATTTACCAGGTGTGTGGCGGCAGCCCTCTCACCCCCGCAGTCGTGGGGCATAAAGATCCTGCCGTATATGGACGACTGGCGGGTCTGTGCGCCATCCTGGTTTCAGGTGACCTGTGACACGGCGATTCTCCTCTCGCATCCGCCTCCTTATCCTCTTTCGGGAGGGCCGCTGCTTGCACTATGTCCTGTATATGCGCCTTTAAGGCAAGCTGATGGCTGCTGCCACTGTAGTTCCCTTAGGGTTGCTGTCACTCCGTCCCCTTCAGAGGTGGCTAAACAGCTTCCACTTGGATGCCAAGTGGCACCGGCACAGGAACTTAAGGTGTCACCTCCTTGCTCTAGCTCCATGGAGGGAGAGATTATTTCTCCTTCAGGGCATCCCCAAGGGCTCCGTTGCATCCCATTGGAAGACTGTTACAACAGATGCATCCCTCTCAGGGTGGGGTGCTGTGTGGCAGAACTGGACAGTTCGGGGGCTGTGGCCTGCAGCTCGAAGCATATCAATGTGCTGGAGCAACGGGCAGTACATATGGCACTGCAGCTTTTTCTTCTGTTCCTGAGATGGAGGCATGTGCTAGTACGGTCGGACAACGTCTCAACCGTCTCTCACATAAACCACCAAGGAGGAACCAGGTCTGCACTGCTGTTGCAGGTGTCCCGGGACCTCCTGTTGTGGGTGGCACCCCGCCTACCCAGCATAAGGGCGATGTATTTGCCTGGGGAACGGAACCGGGCTGCAGACTTCCTATCAAATTGCAAGTCTCCACTGGGGGAGTGGCGGCTTCATCCAGAGGTGGTGCTCAAGATCTGGGACGTCTTCGGCAGGGCAGAGGTGGATCTCTTTGCCACAGAGGAGTCGACCCATTGCCCCCTCTGGTTCTCCTTAACAGAGGAGGCCAACCCTCTTGGCCAGGATGCTCTCACCCACGACGGGCCAAAGGGTCTTCTCTATGCCTTTCCACTGACCCCTCTGATTTCTCAAATACTGCAGAGGGTCCTCCAGCAGGGCCACAGGCTGCTATTGGTAGCCCCCTTCTGACCAGAGAGGACATGGTTTCCTCTGCTGCACAGGCTCTGCCGCGGCTCACTTTGGCGTCTCCCCAACAAGATTGATTTCCTGTCTCAGTTAGGGGACCAGATCTGGCATCCCGACCCTCATCGCCTGCAGCTCTGGGTGTGTTCAGACACTGTCCAACATACCATACTTAATGCTAGGGAGCATTCTACCCGGAAGGAGAATGAGAACAGGTGGCAACTATTTTCCGTGTGGTGTTTGGACAGGGGTGAGGACCCCATGTACTGTACAGTTCCTACAGTCACTCCTGTCTGGCGGATGGTCCCCTGCTACTCTGAGGGAGTACGTGACGGCCATTTCCTCTCGACATGCTCGAGTTGATGAGAACACCATGGGGTGCCACAGACTTGTGTCCCTTTTTCTAAGCTCTCTGTGAGGTCGTAACCTCACAGAGAGCTCCAGCATGGGATCTGACGCTTTGTGTCTGCCTCCCTTTGAGCCCCTGGCGCAGGCAGAGTTAAAGTTGGTGTCTGATAAGACTGCTTTTCTCCCCGCCATCCCTTCAGGGAAGCGTGTTTGGGAGCTACATGCTCTCTCTGTGAGTGACTCATGTCTGAGGTGGAACTCAGATGGCTGTGCCCTGTGCGGGCTTTAAGAGTCTATATAACTTTCACCACAAGCATGAGACGGTCAGAACAGCTGTTCCTCTGTCATGGTGGTCCTAAGAAAGGCTGTGCTCTCTCCAAACAGTGACTGTCGCATTGGATTGTGGATTTCATCACCCAAGCGTATAAACACAGTGGTCACCCCCTGCCATCCGGGGTGAGGTGCCACTCTGCTAGGGCTGTCTCTACATCATGGGCGGCTCTGAGTGGCGTGCCCTTGGGGGACATCTGTGGTGTGACATCGTGGGCATCACCAACTACCTTCTCCAGATTCTATCGGGTGAATGTGGCCACTCCCCCACCTACTGGGTCTGGCGATCAGTAAGGATGAAATAGAACGAGAGTTGCGTATGTCACTACGGTTCTATGAATCCTGGATGACCGCCAGAGCGCTCTGTCACTCAGAATCCTTGTGGTTTCGCGAGAAGATTCTGCATGAACCGATCCTCTGATGTCACCCGAAGATATAGATAGGCTAGCCAGTATCATCAGGGGTCACAGGTGACTTTGTTGGTATAAACACTCGACCTGCTCATACGCGAGATGGAGACGTTCAGTGCTGAAGCACCACCTCTGGCGGTCATCCAGGATTCATAGAACCGTAGTTAGATACGCAACTCTCGTTTTACACAAAGTTTTGATAGTTCACAAAAAAAGCCTAGGTTGCATTTTGGTGAGAGTTTCACTTCAAGTAGCTTTAGTTTATGGTCATTTCTGCTTCTTGACATGGTTCCTTGATGTCCAAATGGAATGTTAGTAACATGCTTTGGTCGAAAAAAGCTTAAGGATTGAGCACAGCAGGGTTCTTGAAACACCAGTTTCACAGCACTGCTCAAGGTGGACGGTTTCAGTGCCTTTCCCTTTAAATGCTAATGAGCTGCTGAGTACGCCGCCCTCCCCTTCCTGCCTGCGGAAGACATGAGGACGGCATCGTGTGACCATGGCAACGGCTGAGTTTGTGGGAGTAATGGCTGCCGGACAATAGACTGCGGGCCGACCCAGAACAACAAGAGGCTCCAGAAGAAAGTAAGCAGCCAAGAATGAAGATTGATGTTTCTCAGTGGTTACTAGTTAAGTTTGTTACCTCAACATTACTTTTATGTTTCTGCAGAATAACGAAAGTTTTACGGGCTTACTGGCCATCTGCCCCGCGTTGTTACAGATAACAGGCCCCTTCTCCAGCCTCGAGTGTCTACATCTAAAGCTTAGCCAAACCTCTGCTGGTGTTTACTGCTGTTCAGTTGCAGTAATGCGGATGCAATTTAGCAATAGCCATTACAAGAGAAAGCTTTTAGTCACATAAGAACTATGGCCAACACAACTTCATACCGTTTTACTTTGTTTACATTTGTCGGACCCTGCCACCTTTGTAGCTTCATACAGTGTTTTTGGGGCCTCATTTCCTTCTGAGAACAGCTTGTTTATTCACAAAAAGGTTTTTTTCTTCTCCCAAAACTACATAGTGCGCTTTTTATACATTGTTGAATAACAAGATTGTGGCCAATGTTGTTAATCACTGAGCAGGAATGCTGTATAGACAAATTGTATTTTTCCCCATCATTAGTACCATTATTTGGCATTTTATTTGCTGAATTAGACAAAAACAGATCTCTCGCCCTCCCTTTCCATAGCCTAGAGACTGTTTAGTTTACTAATCTGGTTATTAAGCTTGCACATAGCTGAGTCTCATAGCATACTCCAGAATAAAGTATATACACACCTCTTTGGCTCTTTGCTTGAGCTGCTGATGCTGTGGGTCCTCAGTTTGTGAGCGACTCTGATTACAAACAGACAGATGTTGACTTAGTAAGCAGTATTTCATACTAAAATAAGGGCAGAAAAGGAAATGTCAACAGATAATCACTGTTGCTTCAGACAAAATGCTTTTGTGACCCCAAAATGGCACATAAACGTTTAACTATTTGTATTTGAGTACACACTGTTGTACATATGTTCTTGTTTCTCAGAAAAAAATTGTGGTTTAAGTCTCAATTCAGTCGAGCAATAGCAGTTCGACTTCCTAGCTAAACCTAGCTTACTCTGGCCAAACGCAGCAGTCGCTCTCTCTCCTCTTCATCTTTTCTCTTCTTCTTCAAACACTCAATTTCACCAAGGACGCAAAGCTGGGAGCGTGCATCACTCACTTTGGAATGCCACAGATCCTCCTGTTGCCACACAAACAAATAAAACAGGACAAGATGTTTTACAGGCAGAATGGCGACCTGACATAACAGTAATGTTTTTATGGTTTTTGACAAATTTACAAATATGTAAAGCAAGCTATGTGGCTTTATGTATGATAGGACCATTACTACTATCTAGGACTGATAACAGGCAATCTCCTCACCTCACCACCTTGCTAGTAGCGATAGCTACTAGGGCTGCACAAAAAAATCGTTAAAAAAATCGCGATCTCGATTCACACATACACGTGATCTCATATCTACACACAGCGATTGTGAAGCATTTTATATCTCGAGCTGAATCACAAACAAATGCTTCTATTTTCCTCCCGGATTTTTTGAAGCGCCCCCAAACGCAGCACTGCCGCTGCCTCCGCCCTCAACCTGTGGTAAAGCGTCTTTACAACACGTGATTCAGTGGCGGAAGCCCGCCTGCAGCTAAGTGTATGGAAGGAGTGAGTGAGAAGCCGTTTTTAGACAGCTAGGGCAGCAAGCCGCCAATCTGCCCGTCCTTTTGGCGGCTAGGTCCGCGGTTTGAGACAGAGGGCAGCAAATTGGGGGTCTGTTTTGGTTGGCCGATTTCCCGCCTCGGAGGGTACACTTATTTCCGCCTCGCCTGTTAGATGAGCAACTGGACAGCCGCTGAGATCAGGAGATGCTAGCGTCTCCTGGATCTCTAGCTGTATGGTTGTGTTAGCTTGTTGTTGTAGCCACAACCTAGGAACGGTCGCTACTTTCAAATTAAAAGCCCCCCGCTAAGAACCCAGCCCTAAACTCCAATGGGGTGTAATGTAAAGCTCTTATTTTGAAGACAAATTCGTTGTCAACTGCTCACAGCCCAACGTCGGGCTTCATGTCACATCACATGTTTACCTCTACCTCTGAGGCGGCTTTTGGAAAAGGAAGAAAATTATGCCTCCGTTTTAGAAAGCCGATCACAGCAGCTATCACATATCACCTAGCTTAAGATACGGCCCCAATAAACACTGTACAACATGAGGTATAAAAGGATGCCCTCTCATCTTGGGAGACTATTTTTTATTTTTTTTATTTGTGTAAAAATAATTTCTCATCCAATGATAGAACTTGAAATGAACAAAAAAAACATTGCTTTGGCAGAGGCATAGTAGTATCTGCCATACTATCATGTTTATTTTTTGTTTTGTTCAAGTTCATCAGTGCAATAAACATTTTGTGAAAAAAATCGTGCCAGCGAATCGTGATCTCAATTTCAAGCAAAAAAATCGCGATTCACATTTTTTCCAGAATCGTGCAGCCCTAATAGCTACACACAACCCATCATCAAAAAGGATGACTCAAGATATGCTCCCTTTCAGCTTTCTTAAAGGTTTGAGTTGACTTTGTTAAGCTCAAGTACCTGCTACCACCTCAACAAAAAATGAGATTAGAGAAGATGTGTGGGAAAAGTGCAGTGTAATGCAGTGCTGAACTGAAAGTGCCTACAAGGTAGCTACTGCTACTGTACTAACAGTGGCATTTGGTACCCCTTTTCCACTGGTCAAAAGTCCTACTTAATCCAGCTAGGACTGGGCTTTTTGTGTAATGGGAATGTGTAAACTCTGCCTCTACACCCGGGTCAACTGACTCTTTAGTTGACCCGTTTTTTATCATCTCTGCTCTGCTCAGCTTTGATCCAAAGGTAAGAACCAGATGAACACAGTAAATTCTGCCACACAAAGTGAATGCAAAATGATGCATTTTCAAAATCTGGTGGTGGCACATAAATAAGGAAGGAATTTCAGAAGCGGTCTATCCAACGACGTATTACTGGACACAGTCAGTGTTGCCAGATTGGGCGTTTTTCTGCCCAATTGGGCTACTTTTTTTTACGCCAGATGGGAAAAAAAATACATTGGGCGGGTGAATAAAATTTTAGCTGCTTTTGTCCAGCATGGGATTACGGCTCCTTTCCAGCCTCATGGATGTGCGCTCTGGCCTGAGCAGAAACAGATTGACCTCTGCCACTTTCAAACCTCCCTGAAGAGGTTTGGGAGATTTGATTCATTCATGTATTAGCCAGCTGACCTGGCTTATAGTGACTGTAAAAAGTTCTTCACGTTCTCAACATCGTTCAAGTTAATGGGAAGATGCTGAATCTGCGTAAAGGTAAAAAGATTTTTATGTCACCTTATCTCATTTGCACTGTGACAGATTTTGGTAACTGTGGCCCACTTATTCTATAGCATTTGCTTGTTGAATTAAAAACTAGTTTTTCGTGGTTTAATGTGTTTGGAATTTCAAGCTGTTGTACGACCAGCTCATTGTGCCTCTTTCAGCACCACAGGTGTGGAAAGGAGGAGAAAAAGAGAGGGAGGGAGAGGCGCTTTGTATGTGCATAAATTGCATAAAACGTTCTAAATTGTTTTGCATGTAGTCCTCATACTGGTCATTTGTGATGTAAATAATGAAATTTATTAGGCCTGCACGGCTTAAAAGTGCACCTTTTTACATGCAGCTGGCATTATTACTAATCAGGGCCTGGCACTAGGATGCCAGAGGTTCATTGTATAATTTGTAAAGCCTATGGTTAATTTACTGCGCTCTTGTTGGTTGCAATTTGCAAAAACCTATTATCTATCATTTATGTGTGGTTATTTGATGCAAATATGAAGCTCTGGATGTGTTTTCTATTGCATGTGTTATGATGGTTTACAAAGGTGTCTGGCAACTTCGTGGTTTGGGCTAGTTTTTATTGGATTGGGCGGGTTCTAAGACGTGACTGGGCTGGAAACTGTCAATCTGATCTGGCAACACTGGACACAGTGTTGGAGGTGCTCAGTGGTAGTTTTAAGACACAAAAATGTCCTGAGCCAACTTCTTGTTTAGCACCCAGCTAACTTGAATGAGGGTGAAGTAATTTATTCCTGCAGCTCTTCTGGACTTTGCAAATGTTATTGGACCGAATGGCTCAAATTTTGATAGTGAAATGAGCCATTCTGCAGGAGTTTTAACGCTCAGAATAACTTATCCACCGTTTTACAGACACTTCTTTCACAATGGGTCTATCATTTTCTCTTCTGTTTCAGCTGTTTCCCAGGCATTCACAACTTTTAGCAGGTTGACCCAGGTTTAAAAATCCTGTGTAGACTCCCTAATTTGGTGGAAAAGCAGTATAAGATGTGTCCTTAACTTGTTCCCATACACACATTTTTGCTTGGGTGGTCATTATGGACTCTATTCTTGCATTGGATTTTTTTTGCAAGTACTTCAGTACATTATAATCATCTCATGTGAGTATTCAAATAAGGGAATGGAGACCCTTTTTTATATTCTAACAAGGTGGGGTTTTTTTTGCCTCTATATGGTTTTATTCATAGGACAGCTTCAGAGATGACAGGAAACAGGGTGAGAGGGGCGGGGGCAAGCAGCAAAGGGCCCCATTTCAGGACTCCAACCCGGGGCCACTGCAGCAAGGATAAAGCCTCTGTACATGGGAAGCCCACTCTACCAACTGAGCTACAGGGCGTCTGTGACACCCCTTTTGATCAAGGTCAGACTGATGCACCTTCAGGGCTGCCTTGCGGTGTTCTGCCATCAAAGTGAGCTTCACTATCAGCCCACGGAGACACTCCTGTGTAGCATGAGAAACTAGAGCTACCACCTCCGGTCTGACATCAGTTACTCCCAGTGCCCATCCTACCCCAGGACACACAAAACACATAGCATCAGTATAACACGAAGAGTTGAACACAAAGACATATGGTAGCTAAGCTGTTGCATTTTCAATGAAGTAAAGTAAAAAAAATGGAAGAAAAACACATAGTAGATATATATAACTAACATTAACTCGTTGAATGGTAAATAAGAAAATCATCACATTTTATTTTATTAATGCTTTGTCTTGTTATCACAATCACTAATCCTTTTATGAACAAACTAAATGCAGTAGTTTCTGACATAGTTCTGTTAACATTCTAAATGTCACCTGACATTTTTGACGTTTTCATAACAAAATAATAATAATAATAATAATAATAATAATAATAATAATAATAATAATAATAATAGGCCTACTTTGGTTGCGTATATGTGTCTAATATAGATGAGAAACTGCAATGTGGTTATTGCCATACTGCCTGCTTGTGGCGGTTAAATTGCTCTCTCTAGTATTAAAGACAAGCCTGCAGGAAGGCTGGGAAATACTTGAATGCGTGAAAGCTCCAACAACAGTCTAAATTTAAATGTCTAAATCAGTATTCAACTGTCTTTCATTTTTGTTTTTTAATTGTCGCAGAAGTAAAATGCTACGTCCCTTCATGAAAAAGAGGCAAAAGAGAGATAAAGGCATAAAGTCCTTCAATGACTTTATTATTAATTATATTAATATCAAAAGCTGGTGACAAAAAAAAACAAGTGATGCACATGACAAAAGTACACTGAATAGGAAGCATAGGGCTGAGGCAGGGATAGTGGTGGACCTCCCCTCCTCTACTCTTCTTTCATTACAAGTGTATACTGTAAGTGAAAAATGGTCAGGGAAATTATGTAGCTTGTATTTGAGGAAATTTGAGGAAATTATATAGCTTGTAGTGATGCTCGGATCAGCTCAAAATTAATCTGGATCTGCATGTGGGCTACGTATAAATAATTCATCCATCACCTACCTGAATTCATTATTTTCTCCAATACAGAGACCCACGTGGACATTTTACTCTAGCTCTACCAGCCCCTGTAGACTATATAGCCCTTTACAATCCAATGGTGTGGAGAACACAGAACAATATTAGTTCAAAAACAAAATTAGCATTAGACCCTGAACAGCACTTAGAGATCCTGATGTATAATGCTGAACGCACAAAATGAAATGAATTTTAGGTCTAGCAAGTTAACATTCAGGGCATTTAGCACACACTTTTGTCCAAAGCGACTTACATTAATTCATACCTACATTCATCCACTGATGGCAGTAGCTGCCAGCCATCCCTGAGCCACAGCCTGAAATTGTAACTTTGAGTCGTTTCGGTTTCTACTGCATACTATATTATATTATATATTAGAATAGATAACATGTGGACATGGTGCAACATTTCTTGCTATTATAGCTCACTTTCCTTATGTTTTTATGTGTGTCGTAATCTGGGGATATAATGTTGAGGACCTTTGGCAATTCCTTGATAAATTGTACATAAGCACGTCTTCATTACTTTGGCCATCTGTTTTCAGTACTACAGTTGCACTATTTGGTCACAAGGGGGCTCTGTTGCCCACAGAATCTGGCCCGTAATTGAGTTGCAGTGCATTTCCAGTGATTGTTGAGGGGTTACACTGCTTTTTCATGTATAACTCGGAATAATTGGGATTAATTTCACCACTCTATTTTATGTAATACTTTAAGATTCATTTTAATGCTATGAATGTATATACAAAATTATATGTTATTGAAGACTAAAACTATATTTTTTGTCTTTGATATCTTTAAAACCACACACCTATCTACATACCCAGTCATCTACACCAATGCCTTGCATACATCGATAACCTGTAACGGCCAACAAGTGATCATTAAAGTTTATTATGATTGAACTATTTGTACCCTACTCTCTGATTGGAGTCCCTGTCCTTAAAGCGGCCATCAAGCCAGCATCGCAGAGGTTCTATCTCTATCACAACAGCTCTTGTACCTGTATGAAGGATTCGGCTGAGCACTGGGTTAGGTAAGAGGAAGAGCTGATCCTGGCATGACTGCACCACAGAGCCAACTATGGTGGTCAAGATCTGTGCGTTCTCCTCTCTCAGGTCAACTCCAGCCATGGAGGCCACATCATTGATGTCATCATCTTCTCTGAGAAACACACATACACATTCAACAGAAAAACTCTGCTTTGTATAGGCAAGTCAGTTTTATATATCAACTTTAAGTATTACTTGTAAGAGACAGAACTATCCTTTAATGCAAATCTTGCATGCCGAGATGGATCCTGAGTGAAAGGCTGCTTCATGGAAAACATTCCTATAAAAAGACAAAGTTATTTCTATCTTAGCATTTCATTTAACAAGTGTGTTTTTGGGTAACAAACAGTTCAGTTTACTTCATTTGTGTGGCTACTGTGAAGGGCCAACTTAGACCTCATCTACATCTGGAATTAACATATGTATTTGATTATTTTATCAACTGACAATTGATCAAGGGCCTTTGTATCTACACCTGTTTTTAATAAGCCAATTTGTTGCCTCAATTCTGCCCTGAAACAAACAATGATTCCAGTCAAGCTTTATATTGCTCCTCTGTAGTCATCATGAACTTGGCACAAGGGTTTTGCTTTCTGAAGTTTCCTTATGAAATACAACTGTTTCTGAGCTTTCCTAACTAGGGTGGATATGTGTAATGGTCATGTATGACAGGTTAATAATGACAGGTTCTCTGTGATGTTGATTCCCAGGCATCTAAAACTGTTCACCTACTCCACCTCAGCTCCACTGATGTTGACAGGGGGGGGGTGTCTTGCCTTCGTCTTTCTAAAATCAAAAAATTCAGCTCCTTTGTCTTGCTGATGTTGAGCAGTAGACTGTTCCCTGTGCACCACTCAGCAGATTGTTGATTTCCACCCAATATGAACTCTCATTGTTGTTTGTAATGCGGCTTGGTATCTGAAGTGCAGTCATGGGCGTACGGAGCACACAACCCTACGGGAGCTCCGGAGCTGAGCAGTAACATAGATGAGGTGTGATTACCATTCTTTAGTTGATGCCTTATTCAATGGTTGGTCTCAGTCTCAATTAGTCTCTTACCTGCAGTATTAGAATGTGTGTTGTCTTACCAACAAGAAACATGTAAGAAAAAAATAAACATCTGTTTATTTCTGATTAATATAGCATTTCTCAAATTTTGGTTTTTTGTTTTTACTCAGGCTGCCTCCTACTGGACCACACCCTACTGGGAACCTCCCCCTCTCCTGGCTCCCACTACCTAAAATACTGATGGATCTGGATCATTGCTCTCCTCTGTTTAACCACCTCCTTATATCTGTACCTCCGTAAAATTTGACACTTCTTCACTCTGATGTTCTCTATTTCATTGTTAATTATCTTGGGTGGCCTGTCCTCCTCATGTGGAGTGGAGGTTGTGGTCGGAGATTTCTTCCATCTTTTCCCACTATTCAAGTTTGTTTTCCCCGATTAGGCAAGTCATTCCTTACTCAAATTGGGGGTGTAATGATGGAAGATGTCATTCACTGTACAGATAGTAAAGCCCACTGAGGCAATGCAATTTTGATTTTGAGCTGCATAAATACAATTGATTTGATTTGATTCTGAACTGTCTGGGGTCTGTTTGAAAGGAAGTCAAATATTTAATTCCAGAGTAACTCCAGAATGTGTCACTCATTATTACCACGTCTTATTTCATAGCATATTTCTTCAACTTACTTCTGAGCGTAGCTTCCAACCACCTTGATCCTTTTATTTCCTAGCTATGTGTCCTTCCTGCCCCCCTCCTAATCTGACCCCTTGGTCATGTCAACTCTGTGAACCCAGCAGGCCTGAATGCAAATGCCACTCTTCCTTCCCTTTTGTTTCCATCTGTAATTGCATTAGGTCTCCCCCTACCCTTTGATCAATACTATACATAATCAATGGTTTGGTTTGCTGTATACACGATTTTTTTAAGCCCAGAGTGTAAGTTTTCCAATTATTTTCATGGGTAAGACTGCTGAGCTAAAATCAACAAACATTATTCTGATGTAGCTGTTGTTATTCTTAAGTTGTGTGAAGAATGAGTGGAGGACAGTGGATATGGCATCCTCTGTGCACCTGTCAGTACTCAGTAGGGCACAGGCTGGCAGAGATGTTGTCTTTAATGTGCTAGAAAAGCAGAGGTCTGTAGCATGCTCCCAAACTAATGCAGTTAAACTTTCTCACATTAAATTAACGTATCTCTTGCTTCTGTTTAGTTTTCACACAGTGTACTGGAATAAGATGTATTTAATAACAAAGTGGTTTAAAATGTATAACTGATTCTAAACAAAATTATGACACCAAAAATCAAAATAGAACCATGAAAGATTCCCACCCCTAATTTTCACAGCCTTTACCTGTGAAAGGTTTTCTTGACTCGACTTCTGTGTGTTTAGAGACAGGTCTGCTACACGTCAACAACCCAGGTCTCACAGTCATTTCTCGTGGCTTCAGGATAATCTGCATTTTAAGGGCAGTCAATATGCATCAGTCCCAACTGAAATTGAACACATTTTAGATATTCAGGTGTTCCCCCTTTAAGGTCAACGATTTGAGCCATTTTAGTCACACAGGTAAATCATTAATCAACTAATGTGGGCTGATAGTGTATACAGTCAGGGGAGGGGAGTGAAATATTAATATTTCAACTTTGTGGGTTTTGAAGAAAAGACACTGTAATAATGTTCAGAGTTTGAAAAATATTGGTTTGCCCCCTTCGATGCCTTTCTTTGACGTATTAATATTGAAAATGGTGATTGTGGGACAGTCCAGATATCTGAACATCAAAATAGACATCTTGAAATCCTTTGTCATTAAATAAGGAAAAGGCTTATATCATAGTTATTAGGGAACAGGGCAAAATGCAAAAATAACCCCAGATACTTTGAAGAGGTTATTAAAGTGAAACTCTCGCCAGAAAGCAACCGGGGCTTTATATGTGATTGACTATGAGCCAAGCCTTCGTGTAAAAAGCATAATTGCGACCTAACAGGAAGGCTTGAGGAGCGGTCCACTATTACTCTCCTGCCTGTCAGGTCGCACTCGGGGATCGACACGTTTTGTCTGCCACGATGGCGGCGCGCTGGAGATGCTACTGCTGACATGAGTTGTCCAAAAACCTTCAAACTCTGTGTACACAAACAATGTTCTCAATGCTCGTGTTCATGTGTAGAGACCCTGGTGATGCTACCAGCAAAGTTTCATGTTGTGTCGAGCCTTCTTAGTGTTTTAAAAATAGAGATGCTAGCGTTAAAAGTGCCCTCGCACTTCATTGAAAATTAGCTTGCCCAAAAACAAAACTATTGTAAATCTTAAAAGTGCCTCTTTTGTCGTAATTATGCTTTTACACGAAGGCTTGACTCATTTTCAATCACAAATAAAGCCATGGTTGCTTTCTGGCGAGAGTTTCACTTTAAGATGTTTAATAATGTTTGAAACGTCTTACTCCAGACTGCATCATGTGATTTGTTACATGCACCGCAAGGCTTCTTGTGGAGCATTTCACTTCCAATGGTACTATGCAGTGCTGCAAGAATAAAAATAAAAATTTCTCACCACATCAGACAAGCAGGCAACATTTCCTTACCTGCTGGCAGGTGTCAGTGTTGGACTGCTTCATGATTGAAGACGGAGTGCTGTGGTTGCAGGTGAAGGTTAAAGCCTGTTGGATAAAAAACTGGGGGTCGGCAGTAAGGCAACGCACTGCAGGAAGACTTTTCTGTTAGCAAGGAAGAAAAGATGGGTGAAAAGACATCCTAAAATATTTTTAGATGTAATACTAACACTTATAACTGGAGTTCATCTCAATCATTTTATTCGCCCGAAAAATAGTAAGACTTAAAAACAGCCTGTAAAGGAAAACATTTAAAGGAGAAAAGTTATTCAGCTAAGCAATGTCCAACTATGAGAAACTACTTTATGTTCAGATTAAAATTAATTTGACTTGGTGAAAGAATACAATATATAACATGCAGTTGGCCAGATGTCCTGATCAAGTTTTTTTGCCTTGATCCTGATCAGATAAATATAGCATATCTATGACTGCTAATAGAGATGCACCGATCGATCGGCAACTGATCGCAATCGGCCGATAATGCCCCTATCGGTTTTGATCGGAGTTCTCAAAATAGATCACATCAGGCCGATCGGATGACGTTTAGGTATAAAGACAGCTGCATTAACTGCATGCAGGGAGGGAATTTCATGGCCGCGGTTGCCCCGCGCCACAGTGGCCTCTGTGCCCCTGGCCCGGTCAGCGTAGCGAGCTTGCCTTGAATTACAGCCACCTGAGTGCACAGTAGTCACTCACAGTAACTTCAGTGAGTTCGCGGTTCGCGCAGGTGGAGTCTCATCATCACGATGATCTCACGTGAAAGCCTCTCAAACAGCAGCAGCGTCTCAAAACAGAAGAACGAAACTTACAGCACAGCGAGCGAGCGCAGCCGGTTTGACATGATACGTAACTGACTTATGTGGAAGGATTTAGTCCGGTAAAGTTGGAAATATATTCACAGATTCGAACTTCCCGGATCAATAACTCATAAGTGCAACCTTGTTAAAACACAAACGACGGTTCTTTCCTACCGTAGTAAGGTAGACAACGAGCTACAACCGTATTTTCATCAAAACGAGCGTCTGGACATTAACTCTGGTCTCTATGGTCAGCCGTCTGTGAGACGAGGGTGCAGGGACCGTCTACAAAGTGCAACACCGAAAAGAGAAACTACAAAAAATTCAATAACTTCCCTATTATTCAGAGTGTAGTGTCACCAAAATCACTCCACACATCAGTGGTCTCCTGCTGGTTATTCTACAATTTTTTGTTTGGAAAAAATGTGCTTTGCCATAATTTTGGGGAATTTCTATTGGGAGAAATATTCAATAACACTAATATTCAGTGTGGTGTCACAAAACCCACCTCACCCTAACCCCACTTAACAAAAACTACTTTCTAATGTAACCTTAACTTGATTTTGATATTAAAAAATGTTTTAATACACAATCCACATCTTATTATAAATTAGGATGTTATGGTATCAGTCTGAAAGGTAAATCAACACATTTTACTCAGTGGCCTTTGTGCCCTGTCATGTGGTCTTGGTGCCCCTAAAAAAGAAGTGAAGGCCAAATGGATTTGCCCCTAAAATGACAAAATTCCCACCCTGACTGCATGCATTCCCACTAGTAAGCTACAGTTACTCTATGTAAGCTGAGTCCAAGTTGTCTCTAAGAGTCTCTAGAGTGTGAAATATTGCACATTGCCTCAGCCTGCAATAAAACGGTGGTCAATTCATGATACTTTCTCATCTCCTAATTTTTATACTTAATAATACAATGACAATGTTGTGTAAAAAGAATCATTAATTAAATATATTAAAGTTACACAAGACAACAATATAGAAAAATTTATGGATTTTACGCTGTGATCGGTGATCGGCAATATCGGGATCGGCAGATACTGCTTTCGGTGATCGGTGATCGGCCCCAAAAATCCTGATCAGTGCATCTCTAACTGCTAACTGCTAAGGCCAATCAAATACTTATATTCATGAAAATGCTCATTAAATATGTATCTGACACATTATAAATAACAAGCATAGCCTTCCACGCAACAATTTTCACTCACATAAAAGAGAGAAGCATTTTGCCACATTAGCAGACTGATTTGAACTAAACAGTGAAGTTCAGTAAAAATCAGATTTTTCAGCTTCATTTTATTCAACACTGATCCACTAAAAGATGTTCAGATCAGCCCAGATTGGCTCGGTACAACCCTACTTTAACGTCTAAAGTCCACGGTCTTGAGTTTAAAATCACAGACATCAACATTTTACAGGACTTGCAGACACCCAAAGAGGTCACGATAATGTATTGTTGTGTCTCCGGTCACCTTGAGGAAAGGAATCAAGCAGGGTTGTGGAGTCGACTTTAACTCACGATAGAGCTTCTCTGTAAATTCCTCTGCTTCAAGTTTTTCCTCCTGCAGAATAGGAAAAGTATATATACACTTAAGGAAAGGAGAATTTTATACATTTTGGTGTAACCCCCCAAAAAAGCAGGGAATGAACTGATGAACATTATGCAACTACATATGGACAGTATGAGAAGAGGAGCAGGGATTTAATCCAATAATCTTAACTCAAGATCTATTAACTAGCTTTTAAATATAGGGATTCTTTTAGGTCTACTTGCTAGCACGTTTTTCTTTAAATAGGTGTTAAATTCTGTTGGAAAGGGTAGATATGATACATGTACTCCTAGCTCTCCCCTAATCCACAGGAGGTAAGCACAGTATCTGTAATGCAGGTTTAAAACAATAAAGTCATTGTAGTGCTTTTAAAACCCTATACTGACATAATTTAACATATTTTGGACATTAGAAGATATATCTTTATACTATTTCACTGACAGAAAGCAGCTCCTGTGATGAAGAAGATTGAAGATGTACCAGCAGACTCCTGACCAGTCCTCTGACGTTGTTCGCCATGGTGGCAGACTTGGAGTCACTAGATGCCAGCTTGATCAGAGTCACCAGAAAGTTCTTGCACTTCTTCACACTTTCCAAGGTCTCCTGTTGGTGAAATGGCAGCCAAGAAATAATCTTCATAAAAGTGGTCTTCAGCATGGCCAATTTGTGACAACTGGTTTTGTCCCTCTGTGCCAATTTGCAACTGATGCATCAGTGTTTATGAACCCACTATGTGGATACTTTGTAGAACTGCAAGTTGTTATCTGACACCAAAATTCAGGATAGAAAAATGACTGATTTGACAGAATTGTATTAAACGCAAGATAACACTTATTCATACATAAACTAGGGACTGAATATATGATGTAACGGTAGTCACTGTCAAAATTACTGATGCGTCAGTGGTGGCAAAATCATGTAACAGTGAAGGGGAAAACTACAAATCAATACTACATGTCCAATACAGAAAATGTATTGGAAGATTAAAATAAGATCTTTAGACAAAAGTGTACACACATGGTAAAATATACAGAGAAGAAGGTCAACATGAATAGTAAGTACTCCTTCCTCCAGCCAACAAATGTACAAAGTATGGAACTCCACCAGTTTTAATACAGCTGCAATTCAAACTCCATTATTAACCAAGCATGAGCCAGGCTGGGTAAATGCATTAGTTGGACCACAAATAGTGTGGTCTGGTACCTGCGGCCTTACATAAAATGGCAAGTCTCGCACACAATATGCTTGGTGTTCAAGTAGTTAAGTTGGCAATGACAACAGAGATGCCAAAAACTACTTGTTGTTCTCTTGTCATTCTTTACCTCTTTCCAAGAAATATTGACCTGTTTTCAATTTCAATGTAAAAAAAATCAAAAATATACAATGAGTTGCACCTACAATATGTCTGAAAAATTGATACATACCAAGAAAACTAACCCTACTAGCCACAACATCATGGCTATTGTCTGGTTGCGGGAAATGAAGTAGACTCAGATGGGACTCAGGCGCAGTCAAACTGATAGCAGACAGGTTTTTACCTGTTGTCAAACTGTAATGTGAAGATGTGACTACACCATAATCATCATCCCATTGCTGCTATGTATATTATCAAACGTGTATGTTCCATGATTGTGTAGCATGAAGCAGTTCATAAACTTTCATTTCATTATGCAACCATGTTTTGTAAGAGCAAATAAAGGACTTTTATGACCTCTGTAATGACAACACAACTATCGAAATGCTGCCTGCATAGGTGATGATGGAACTGTTCGTTGAGTGCCTCCATGTTTTCCAGTTTCACAGTGAAATTGGTTCTCTTAGCCGAGTGAAATTCAAACTGGATGCAGGTTACAAGTAGGAAGAGCTGGATTCACCTGACTAAACGTAGCTGGTGGCTCTATTTTGGTTTCAGTGATGACCGGCATCATGCGAGGCTGGCTCCCCTGCTCACACACAGCACTGGGGATCTGGACTACTGCTGGTTTGGGAGCTACACCAATCACCTGAAGAAAAACACAATATACATCTTATTGTGGTAATAAGCAGATATAAAACTAATTAATGTTAAGTCAATAGACATGCATGTACGGGTGACACAAACAAGACTTGCTCAAGTTGGATGTGGTTGTGGGGAGGAGCAGGAGACAAACTAACCCTCACCCAGCAGAGATTGTAATTCTGTTACTGTCCTTAAACTATTATGCACCTGTTCATCTGATCAAAGAAAAGATATTCTGGTGGCATTTTGATCCCTTCAGTAGGAGGGTTTCAGTCCAATTCAAAGTACACTATGGTGCTGGTCAATTATGGTGGGAACATTGTGTACAAGCAACAGGATTGTGTGATAATGACTGCACCTGTGCCAATTGAAACCTACGAGACTAACCTCTGCTAACCTTAAAACTGCTCAAGCAAGGTATCAGCAACCATTATCATTATCTATTAGTCATCTGGCTATCCTGTACCGTGGTGAAATGTGCCAATAATCAGAAAAAAACGGGTTGCAATAAAAATATATTTTACAGCAGGTTCATAAATGTGTTTATTCATGACTGGTGAGCTCATTTGCAGGAACATTACATGACCTGCCATCAGAGATTTTTAAGTGTAAACCAACTCTTGTACCTTCACCACAGCTGTCTTCTGAACTGGTTGGAAACCGTGAGGAGATGCCATCCTGATCACTGTCACCGTCTCATGACTTTTATTTCCAGAAAACTAAATTCCAGACATGATATCCAATTAGAACACACACACGCGCACGCATGCACGCACGCACGCACGCACACACGCACACACGCGCACACACACCTGTGGGGCCAGTATTCTGGGAGCTTGACCACTGACACACCTTGGTCCCTGCTGAGCCTGTGCCATAGCCTGCTGGGATACCAGCATCAGCTGACCATTGTCACTGCGAATCAACATCATACCTGCCAGAAGTAGAGTCAGAAATCTCTTACAATTGTACTTCATTGATGATTTCTCTATAAAAGCAAGAGTGCTGGGTAAATTATACTGTGTGTATGAGCCTCTTCATACCTGGAATTAATATCTGTCCCAAGTTATCAGATCACGAGTAGACAGTTCTGAGTCCGTCAGTTCACACCTGGCATTATGATGCGTCTCTACATGCATCTCAAGTGATCACTTTGGGATGAGAGCTCACCTCCATGCTCTATATGCCTATAAATACTAACGTCACTGGGACCAACAGTCACTATGTTTCTTTACACGAAGAATTAAATAATATCATCAAATAATATGTTTTCTTCTAATTCCACAGCTAACAAATTCAAGGATTTTTTAAGGGGTCCAAGGGACTTTCTTCATGGGCAACGAAGTTCACTATATTTACTTTATTCTTTTTTTTATTATTATTTGACATGTTTACTGTCAATAAAATGTCGCATTCTTTCATAAAGTTACATGAATAGAAATAACAATGTCAGATGGATCACTAACAGTGGCCTCATGCTCACCTGCTGGTATCTGGATATTGGCTGGAAGCTGAGGAGCCACAGGGACTGTCTGTGCAGCTGCTGCCCTTGGTACAGTTATCACCACCGTCCTTCCTGGGGTTGTGGGCTGATTCATGGAAGCCAGCTGGCTGAAAGCTGTTTTTTTTGTCTGTGGTTGGCCTTTACTGCTTACTCCTCCTGCGTTGGCCACCTTTGCCATCACCATGACAGAAGGAGAGGCGGTCAATAGTGCTGGGACTTTAACTCTAGGGGAGGAAGGTTGTTGGCCCTGGCTGGTGGGGATGGCTTTAGGTGGTGCAGAGACAGAGTTACCCTTTTTGACACATGCAGTAGCAGGTGGGTGTTGCACAGCAGTGATTGGCCCACATTTTGCTGGAACATGTAAAATCTTGACTTGAATAGGGGTGTCTCCATATCCTGCTGCCCCACAGGATTCCAGCTTCTGGGCCTCAATAGCCACTTTGTCTGTGGCCATAATGATTTCTAAGTGGAAGAACAGTGTGATTTTGTTTATAAGAAAATACAAAAGAAAGAATTGGTTTGTTTTCCAAATGCTCTAAATTATGTTATACTAAATTGACCTAAGGTATGATCGACACCCATTGGGAAAAAACAAACAAACAAACATTTAAAACTCAACGACAGAGGCCGTGTTCTGGGGTCTGCGCCAATGATTTAACCACTTTAACTATGCACTTTTATCAGCCAAGTTTACCTCTGTATTGCTGATAGACTAGCTAGTTACACATACAAGTCAACTAGCCAAGAGATTAAACCATATTTAAACTTGACTTCTGTTTGTCTTGTTTGGTGCATGCAAGCTCTCCCAGTGAAAAGACGTTCACAACTGGTTCAAATGTTGGAGCTTGTTCAGGGACCACCTGAAGATGTTCAGTAAACGTTCACATAAAGACCATATTTCACTAGGATTCGAAATACGGGCTTTGAGCTTAACATTTTCAATGTGGTCCTGTTAGTCAGGCTCCAAGATGACAATACATTCATATTTGCACATGAATAATGACACTCGTCTTAAAAGCGAAACTAAGTGGAATGACGTGGATGCTGCAGAACAAACAACGCGAACAGGCAACAGGACATTTAATTATCCACCAACAACGACGGAAACTCAGAAGAAACGTTCGAATGATCTGTTCAGTTTATGAAGTTGGCTCACAACTTTGCAGCAGTAAGCGCAATTTTTTTTTATTTTACGTAAATGTATGATCCTGTTACGATGTTCTTGAGTTTTATGTAGTTCAGTAAGTGACATCTTGTATGAAAAATGTAATGCATTGAAATGACGTCTTCGAGTAAACCACATTTTGACCTGCTAGCGCGGTATGATCTCCGAGAAAAAACACTTTACATTAATCACTATCGTCTTACTTTCAACATGCAAACGGACAAATTGTCAAGTTAATCACACAAACCTGTGGTTTGTCACATGCTGACGTTTGTCAAACTGTTAACGGTTGAAACGAAGGCGAAGAAATGGGTCCTGTTGATTAAAACACAAACAACCACAAATTAGCAATTTACGTTGAAATCCCGGTTAGTGCTCACTGGAACGTTTGCTAACTTACGAACTTTAACTAGTGTTTATGCTTAGACCAAGTTCCACATACTTTAACTTAAATGTCATCACTCAACGACAAATTTAACATTTACATTGGCTATGCGTTTCTTTTACATGGCAGATTTTTGAACGGAGTTTGGTTTCATTTTATCCAGAATAAACTTTTCTGGTTGAATTATCATTATGCGACGTTAATTGAAATGACTGACGTTAACGTTACCGTCCATCGAGACTCACATCCACTCAGCAGACTGGGACTGAGAAGGGCGAAGGCACGCGCTCACCGAGTGGACTTGCGCTCACCTGCTGTGGCTGTTATTGATCCTAGATCAGTGCTGCGTTTGTGGCACCACGTAAAGATGGGCTTTACGGCTGAAAAAAAACAAAACAACACTTGGATTGTGATGATCGGGAGGTGTTAGGATGGATTTAGATGTAGGGGAGACCAGGGACAGTTGTAACACCTGCAATTTTAGCAATACATCAAAAACCATCTACACTGGAATAACCAATCTGTTATATCATAATCTTCAATCTGTCAACTGCTGAAATAATGTATTTAAGTGGTTTTATGAAATATGTACAGGTTTCAAAATTGATTTTAATACAGTATCTCCACTGTTGAAACCGTCCCAGTGTACAGGGACGGTTGTAACATGACTAAAATATAGACAATGAATCAATCATATAGTCAAAATGGAAAATATTATTTTATCAGTCACGTTATTGTGACTATTTCATGTTTTTAAGTAATGATTACCTTTTTTTCATACAACGTATGAAACTTAACTTGACAGCTTCGGAGTCATTGGAATGGTTATATGACTTTTTCTGGGGTGAATAGTGGTCGTCTCGCTTCCCCCTAGCGCAGTGGTGTCAAATTAATCCAGTAAAGGGCCGCTGCAGCTGCAGGTTTTCATTCCAACCAAGCAAGAACACACCTGATCCAACAAATCAACTGTGAAAAGACAGTTCAGTTGATTGAATAAGTCGAATCAGGTGTGTTCTTGCTTGGTTGGAATGAAAACCAGCAGCCACAGCTGAGGGGTGTACTGCGAAGCCAGTTTAGTGGGTTAGCGAGGTATGTTGAGTCTAAAGCCAGGCTTCCCTGTACTACAAAGGTGGCTCTCTTTTAACCCGGCTAGATCACCATGGTAACTTATGCTTAGCTCATAACCTGGTCCCGACCAGGTTATGTTCAGAGTTTCAGCTTCAAATCGGCTATAAAAGCGCCGCTGTTTCACTGTGTAACTCATTCGGAGATGGCGTCACCATTCATTGAGAACCCGGTGGACCTGGGAGCAAGAATAATTCATCAGCACTACGACGTGAGCGGCTTCTTCGAGATCGCGCTGATCCGCTGGCATTTCCTGATGAAATTCTCTATGAGCGATATAGATTTTCAGCCGAGGGAATACGGTACATTTGCTCACTTATTGAGCCGAGTGTCAGGAATGCCACTGAAGAAGCTGTGCGCTCACTGTCGGGCAAACTGTTTGTGTAGCCCTTCGTTTTTTCGCCACGGGAACCTACTTACATTCAGTTGGTGATGCAGAAAATCTGAGCAAGAACACACACTGACAAAATGATGGGCAGCTTGGCTACATACCACTCTGAATGATGTTTTTGTATTTGGCTCTAACTTGCTGCCATGTCTGACTGCTGCTTCCACATCTTAATAAAATGCAATATGAAATATTAATTAGGCCAACCTAGTATTTATTTGTCACAGATAATGAGTAAAGTTAATTATTTCTTTGATGTGTTCATGAATAAACTGATGAACTGATCAATGTTTCACCCGTTGTAGGGCAGTGTACGCCCAAACACAAATCTTACAGGCTAGAGCTATTTTCACTGTCTAAAAGGTCTTTATTGTCATTGTACAGGGACAGTAGTGTGCTTGTTCATCCCGACACACTAATACAAAAAAAACTAAACAAAAAAAAAACACTGAACATTTATAGCCTACGCACACTCAGCCTCGCTTTCAATAAAACACACACGCGCATTCTATAACTGAGATCAGTAAAATGTGAAAACAATATAGACATCATTCAAAAATGAAAAAAGATAGCTGTTGCTTCAGTGTATTTATTTTTTAAATGGATGAGGGTTAATATGTAAAAGTTGCACAATGTTGAGCTTTCAGAAATTAAAACACTAAGGGCTTCATATAATATTGATCATAATATTCATCATTGTTAACTTACACATTTACACGGTCAGCAGTTTTCTGCCAGCAGCCCTCCCTCGCTCTATTGGCGGCGACAGTGTTACTTTTTACCGTGATGGTTTCTTTGAATTCTTCATAGTCCTGCATAATAACAATCTGCTCATCTTGAGTAAAATATGTGGCCCGGGATCGATTCATTTTCGCACGGAAGTAGAATAATATGACGTCAAACGCCCCCTTTTATGTGAACGCGCGCAGAGCAAAAAGCAGAGAACCGGACTTGACAGATTAAATTGATAACCACCGTCGCAGTACCGTTTAACTCTTTTTGGGGACTTGGGGCTTTGTTGAGCTGCATCATGAGCACAAAGCCTGGGTATGTTGAGCCCCCTTCGCAGTACAGGCCTCTGGATCAGTTTCTGTGAGCGGAAAAACCTGCCATGCAACTTTGGGCCGGCTAGAAAACAGCAAAGAAATTGCCAAAACTCCATAGCTTCCCTTTAATACCAATATCTGCAACTCTATCCCTAACCTTGGCTAGTTTTTAAATATAACCGAAACTTGGTTGGTGATACTGGGACGGTTGTAACTTACAACGTCCCAGTATCACCAACCATGTTTTAATCTCTAGCTTGACTGCTAGGCTGTCCAAAATCACCCACTGATTCCCTGCTCCATAGTCACTACATAGTGAGTCCAACATAGTGCACTATATAGTGAGTAGTGAGTGATTTTGGACACAGCCCTAGTTTGACACTTGTTAGCCATTTCAATGTTTAGCTTAAAAAACAGTGATTCTAATAATACTTGTTTGAATTCATAGACATTTGATCTTATAACAGCATCCAAAAAAGTACATCAGAAAGAAAAGTATTTTTTTTTTCCTCAAAAACAACTATTTGTAGATAATGCTGTCAGGATGTTTCAAATGTGGCTTCCTTTTAAGCAAGAATGGAGGGAAACTTAACTGAGCGTGAGCACAGTGAGTGTCATCACTCTAGGTTGTTTCTGATTGGAGAAATTCAAGGTGTTACAACCGTCCCCTGATACAACTGTCCCTTGTCTCCCCTACTGGGCAGCGAAGACAGAGGGAGAAAAAGAATAACGCCCTCTGTGCAGTGGGATCACTCTTAGGGTCCCTCAGTCTACCGTAATCAGAGAAGGCTTTGTTTGGACGAGTAGCTGATTTCCTTCACAGGCCGTTGTCCGATACAGCGGTTTGTCCCGGGGAAAACAAATGCAACAGGACTGAAATCATTTGTGCTTGCCAGGTCTGATGCTGGATTTTGAGTGTTGATTAGTACAATGTATGATTATATTTCAGTCCTCTCACCTAACATCATTTAATGTTCATGAAACGTAAACACATTTTAGGATAAATCCATATGAAAACAATACAATATCATTCTGTAACAACATTTCATTTTGTGATCAAACAAGACTTGACAAGGCACAGATGATTAAAACTCTGAGGAACACTACATAGGTTTGGGGAAGAATTTTCTAATCCTCAAAGAGAGAAATATATTATTTTTTTTCTGCCTAAACAATCTGAATAAACAAACTGACCTTAAAGAGCAACAACATTTCATACTGGTTTGTTTTGTTTATATGTGGCAGACCCTGCCACCCAGAGCGGACTATGCGGGTGCATAGGGCCCCCGTGCCACTAGGGGGCCCCCTCAAGTTGCAAGGTCAGCTGCAATACCTGAGGAATAATCCAAAGGAAAAGATGTGAAAAGGACCTGACACCTGGCCCGCTGATTGGTCAGATCTGGTGTTTACCACGCCGCGTTGCTATGACGACCAGTACTGCTAGGAGGGGGCGGGGAATTGCACCGAGCTGTAAGTTCAGGTCATTCACGGCATGGCGTCCAAACTAGCGTATTCATCTGGCGCAGAAAAAAGAAGAAACTAGATGAAGAAAAACGCTCGTTGGATAAAGGTAAGGGTTTTTTTTTTCATTATGTGGGTTGGAGGGGCTAGCTAAAATGCTGAATTTTTTAGCTTTTTTAGAATGCCATAACACTGATTGACTGAAGTGACACCCGTTTTGGTGAATCACAGCAGGTCCAGTTCGTTGGCATTATATTTGTGAGGGAGGGTGTGTGTGTTAGGCAGATATCTGTCATGTCTGCTGTATCCTCATCCAGTGGAGCTGCTGGTCCGTCATAGACCTCCTCTGCTCTTCAATATTTGTCACATAACATCACTTTAGGACTGTTTTTATGATTCATTTATCAATTTTAGTGTTTCCTCAGTTTGTAGGTCTCTAATGTGAAGTGTGCTAAACAACCCTAATGCATATGAGGCCTACTGTAGATTATTATGGACTATTGTGGCAGTAAATTATTGCTCTGAGTGGATTATTGTTAACTCTACTGAGCTAGTTGCGTCTTTCTTTTCCACATTTATGAGAATATTTATTGTGACAATATAATTTGAACACATATGCCTACAGTTTAGTTATGTTTTTGATGTATTACTTTGTTTTATTCAAAAGAATAGTCAATTTAAATTAAACTATACGATATAGGACCGTTTGTTCTGCCCACAGAATATGTTAAGACCAAATCATCAGTTAAGCAAGTAGTTCACTTTGTAATACTCTGTGAAATATAAACTAAGATATTCCTTCAATATCACATAAAGCTCATCAGTCATTTATCTTTGTTTTATAACTCTTTAAAACTGCTTAAAAGTGACAACTTTGAAATTGGGTGCATGCTTTAAAGGGACACTGTGCTGTATATTGCAAGGTTTGAAATAAAAACAGATTATGAATTTCTCCATTAGTGTAACATGACTCAATTACATAGTATGAATATTTGCTTAGGATCTGTTTTGCTTGGTAACCTGAGGAGTTTCGTCTTTGCAGGAGCAATTCTGAAATATTTTGGAGTAGAGATGCACCGATCAGGATTTTTGGGGCCGATCACGATCACCGAAAGCAGTATCTGCCGATCCCGATATTGCCGATCACCGGATGACAGTGTCAAATCCATACATTTTTCTATATTGTTGTCTTGTGTAACTTTCATATATTTAATTAATGATTCTTCTTACACAACATTGACATTGTATTATTAAGTATAAAAATCATGAATTGACCACCGTTTTATTGCAGGCTGAGGCAATGTGCAATATTTCACACTCTAGAGACTCTTAGAGACAACTTGGACTCAGCTTACATAGAGTAACTGTAGCTTACTCGTGGGAATGCAGTCAGGGTGGGAATTTTGTCATTTTAGGGGCAAATCCATTTGGCCTTCACTTTTTTTTTAGGGGCACCAAGGCCACATGACAGGGCACAAAGGCCACTGAGTAAAATGTGTTGATTTACCTTTCAGACTGATACCATAACATCCTAATTTATAATAAGACATGGATTGTGTATTAAAACATTTTTTTATACCAAAATCAAGTTAAAGTTACATTAAGAAGTAGTTTTTGTTAAGTAGGGTTAGGGTGAGGTGAGTTTTGTGACACCACACTGAATATTAGTGTTATTGAATATTTCTCCCAATAGAAATTCCCCAAAATTATGGCAAAGCACATTTTTTCCAAACAAAAAAATGTAGAATAACCAGCAGGAGACCACTGATGTGTGGAGTGATTTTGGTGACACTACACTCTTAATAATAGGGAAGTTATTGAATTTTTTGTAGTATCTCTTTTCTGTAGACGGTCCCTGCGCCCTCGTCTCACAGCTGGCTGACCATACAGACCAGAGTTAATGTCCAGACGCTCGTTTTGATGAAAATACGGTTGTAGCTCGTTGTCTTCCTCACTACGGTAGGAAAGAGCCGTCGTTTGTGTTTTAACAAGGTTTCACTTATGAGTTATTGATCCGGGAAGTTCGAATCTGTGAATATATTTCCAACTTTACCGGAACTAAATCACTACCACATAAGTCAGTTACGTATCATATCAAACCGGCTGCGCTCGCTCGCTGTGCTGTAAGTTTCGTTCTTCTGTTTTGAGACGCTGCTGCTGTTTGAGAGGCTTTCACGTGAGATCATCGTGATGATGAGACTCCACCTGCGCGAACCGCGAACTCACTGAAGTTACTGTGAGTGACTACTGTGCACTCAGGTGGCTGTAATTAAAGGCAAGCTCGCTACGCTGACCGGGCCAGGGGCACAGAGGCCACTGTGGCCGCACGATTTTTTCACGGGGCATCAAGGCCAAAGTGCGGGGCAACGGCGGCCATGAAATTCCCTCCCTGCATGCAGTTAATGCACTGTCTTTATACTTAAACGTCATCTGATCGGCCTGATGTGATCTATTTTGAGAACTCCGATCAAAACCGATAGGGGCATTATCGGCTGATTGCGATCGGTTGCCGATCGATCGGTGCATCTCTAATTTGGAGCTGCAGAACAGGAAGCAGCACTGCCGCCTTCAGCACCAGAGATTGACAAGCAGCTCTCATATGCTGGCAAGGAAGCAGAAATTTTGAGGTGGGGTTTAGGGTAGATCTGCTTAAAACACAAGACTCAGATGATACTGATAATCATCACAAAGTGGTGTGATTGTGTTATTTGTTCTGTATGGTTCCTTTAAAGTATTGTTTTTATTGTTGGTTTGTTTTCATTGTTGCATTTTTATTGTATGCTGGTTTATTGTGTTGGTCCTGAAGGGCTTGTGTTACATTTGAAAGGTTCCTTACTACCTCACAGTATTATTCTTGTTAGTTTTTTTGTTTTTATTATTTACATATTGATATGATGCTGGCTCATTGTGATTTTCTTTTCTAAGTAATCTTATTTTCTCTACAACTTTAACTTTAGTTTTGGGTGTATGTATGTTATATGTTTAATGTCAACCTAAAATAAAATTAAATTTGAGGAACACTCCATCAGTTTCATCTATTGACCTTTCAAGGATCCCTATTGTTTACCTTGTATTATCATTTTCTATCAGTTCAACTTACTAGTGTGGGTCAACTTAAGATGTTTGATTTTAGGCTTTCACAACTCTAGCCTGTTTTTTCCTCTTAAAATGTAATAGATTGTTGCATCTTTATGGATCATCCAAAAGGGTTAGGAATCTATCCATCGTAGTTTGACAAAATAGGGGCCCCCAAACAGCATCTTGCATAGGGCCCCCAAAAAGACAGAAACGGCCCTGCTGCTGTGTTCTGGGACCTTATTGTCCTCTGAGAACAGCTTGTTTATTAAATTATAGAAAATAACAATATTCATTATTGGATAAATATTGGATTGCCATAGGGGTACAAACATTGAACTGTATAAAATGTGGTGTTTACTGCACTTTGTACATTTCTGTGTTTTCTTTCAGTGAACTTGAGTGCGTATGCAGGTTTGAATGTGTTGCATATGATAATATTGTTAGAGCTGACCACAGCTGATGAGCATTACTTTTAACAAGATAAAATATTACAAAATATTCTTTGACTTTTTCTTTTGTAAATTCTTCCTATTTTTCTGAAAAAAATAAATAAATAAGTAAAATACATTTTCTTAGTGAACCAGAGTTAAATAAACACACTAAAACCTGGGGATTAGAAATGGGTTTATTTGAAGTCAGTCTTGGAGCTTGTTGGAATATTTTCAACAAAGAATCTCTACAAGCACCAAAGGAGCAATATTAAAAGACTCTGTGAGAGGGTGTGAGGACATCTTTGTGAGGATGTCTCACATTCTCATGAAAGAAATGGTTGTCCAAAGAACAGGTGTGACCAACCCTAACCCTCTCTCACATCTTCAGATTTCACGATACTAAGAATCACTTATGATCATTATTATGAATAGGGTCATGGTCACTCTATTAATGAAATGTAATGCCCATTATCATTTGGGTGCCTGGCCCAGCTCTAGGCCTCAAAAACATGCAAACTCTACTCAGAAAGGCCAGACACCAGCCAAGAAATGAGCCCCTGACCAACTTGCTGTGAGGCAACAGGGCCAAGGGATTAAAATTTCTCTTTTTATTTTTTATTATTTTCAAACACAACAGACCACACATAAGTTAAAGTGGTAGACATTTTATTACATTAACTAATAAAAACATACATGTTTACCAACTGTCCAGGCATCAGAAATATATTTGACTCATTTGACAATCTTCAAAAAACCATGAAATTATATATTCATTTCATTTAGTGATTCAGTGAGTAAGAACCGTTTCATCCTCACATGTATCTGAAGCTGATACCCCTAATTTGACAATATTGCAGGTTACAGATCAGTGCTGTTACCTCCAATTTTAAGGCTCTATTTTTCCTCAAACTTACTGACATCATCTCCTGGATATGATGAAAGCTCTGCTTGACATCAGCTCTAAAATAATTAGCGTCTCTTCTTCAGCAGGCTCATTATTAATATAGTTTAGAGTTGATGTGCCTAGTTTCCCTTGTGTTAAACAAACATGCAGCTCTTTTATGATGCATTGTAGCTGTACTCTAAAGCGTCGGTCATCACCTAAACATCAATAAAACCAATCTCACAGCACAGATGTTAACTCCTGTTAACATGTGAGCCGTGATCAAATTTCCTGTCCAATTCTTTGACAAGAAAAAACAGAAATACAACTCCACATGTCGATTCACATAGGGCCAATATTTTCAGATTTACTCTTTTTTGGCAAGATATGCTACAAAATCCAAATATATTTTTTTCTTTTTTTTTTTTATTTACAAATTATGGGCATGGCATGTCCTCCAAACTATGGGGATACAACATTAAAATGCTGGAGTACCCCTTTACATTAGTCACTTTTCCAATGTGAACACATTCCAGTCTCAAAAAATTGGTAGAATTGAATTTGTCTGCTCACATTGTTCTCACTGAACTTTGAGGTTACAATTTCACTTTAACTGATAACTTCATTATGTCTGTAAACCCTCTATGAATCCTTCATCTCCTCTCTTTTTTGTTTACCTCCGTCCTCCTAGCAAATGTAGGACTAACTGCTCATCCTCAGCCAGAGAGAGACCTGTGTCAAGGGCTGTGTGCTCATCGTACAGATGTCTCACTTTCTTCCTCTTCTCTGCTGTGTGCTCCTCTTGTTCATCACTGCTTTCATTGATGTGTTGTCGTTTAGCGGACCTCATCTGATCCTCATCATCCTCGGAGTGCAGTTTGTCAGGATCCGGCAGGGTGCTGGGGTCAAACTCGTCTTCGCTGTGATTTGTCAGGTATGCCACCACCTCGTCCTCCTCTTCAGATTTCTCTCCATACTTCTTGCTTGCCTCCCTCCTGGCTGCCTTCGCTTTCAGCCTCTCCTCTCTGTGTTTGGCTTTCACTTTACGGCTGTACTCTGGCTTGTCAAACTCTTGGTCCTCGCGTTTCAGCCTCTCCCTGGCCTTCTCCACGTTGATACCTGACACCTCCTCCTCTTCTTCTTCCCCCTCACCCGTCACTGCACATTGGACTGGTGGCCACAGCTGCACACCCTCTCCCTGTTCATTGAAAGACACTTTGGTGTTGACTTTGAAGTTTCTTTTGAGGACCTTTTTGGCTTCTTTGAACTTTGTATCCTTCCCCATTTTATTTTTGAAGGTTGTAGCAGGTTCCTCTAGACTCTCCTGTTCTTCTGTCAGATTGAAGACATCCCTTCTTTTGACTGTCAGCAGATCCAAGTCTCTTAGATCATCCTCATCCTCTACACCAAGAAGTGGTGTCTTGGGTTCATCCACCAGATTTTTGTTGTCATTTTCCTCCTCATTAGCTGAATCTTCTGACTTGGAGCTCTGACTTTCCCCATGCGAATCTTCGCCTCTCAGCCGGGCCTTAAAGCTCCGAAACTCCTCCTCTTCTTCGGACTGCTCCTCTCTTTGTCCTTTCTCAGCTCTCAGTGCTTGAGCTTTATTTAAGAAGCGCACCCTCGGAGCCACAGCGAGGCCCAGAGAAAGTGCATACTCCTCAATCTGAAGTTTAAAGACATCGAACACCTCTTTGTTCTTCATCAGGTAGACTGAGCGCAGGTAGGATACAAAACACCTCTGAGCTCGCTCCTTCTGTTCCTTCTCCTGAGCAAGGAAGGCCTCCAGCTTCTGCTTGACATTCTGCAGTTTTTCTGCATTCACCTGGAATTAGACAATAAAATGATTATAGATGTTTTCTACAGCCCATTATTCGTCAATCAAACCAGCAACCTATTCCAGGCAGGAATGTTGTACAGTTATTTTCCCTTGCTGTTCTGTATCCATGTTTGTGTAAAAAGAGTGAGCTGGCATGCAGGGGCAAGGGTGTGAAAATGTGATGACCTGTTGTGTGTGCGACCCAAAACCAGGGGATTTAAAAAGCAACTAGCAGCAATAAGCAGCTAATTCAGAGAAGAAGAACAAAACTGATTGCAATTGGAAAGACAATTATGTCCGGAGCTCTCTAAATCTTCGAGCCAAGTAAGAGATTAACCACCATGTAACAGAGACATTGCAAGTGAAATTCTCCTTTTTGAGGTAGAGAGTTGCTAATTCTCCAAAGAATTTAAGACTGTCTGATATATCAGATCTCTTTAATACATGCAGCATGGTGAGAATCTCCCCTCCGCTCACATTGCGAGGGAGTCATGCTATGTGGGGTCATGGTGAAGTTTGAACAAATGAGTCTTGAGTCTTTTGTGGAAGGTGGCAAGTGATTCTGCTGTCCTGACTAGGGATGTATACCGTTGGGATTTTATCGATACCGATACTCCTTATCAGAACTGATACTTATCGATACTCTTATCAATACTACAACATGTAATTTTATGTAAAAAAACAAGATGTTAAAAGATTCAACCTCTTTTTATTACAACAAGGTAATAATAAATCTTCAACAGAACAGAAGCTATGCAATAACATACTCCAGAACAGATAGCATGACGCAGCAGTTCAGCTGAATTCAGCACCGAGCAGGCAGGGAGTCAAGCAGCAAAATAACAATATAACATCCAGTTACTTTTCAAAATAAAACACTCCGCGTTGACACCAGAACACAAATCTCAAAAAAAAGAGTCAAACACAAGCTCTTCTACTAATCCTTCTGTCCGGAACACTTCGTGTTGTTTTTATAACACATAACTATGGTCGCGAGTGATTATGTGATTATTGCGGAAACTCTTCAGCTTCGCAAAACCAGCTGTCTACCGTACCGCGCCGTGGTCTACTCAAAGTGCAACCGGTGGGGGTTACTGGACGGTGGACAGCGGAGCAAAACCGGATCGGAGCTGTAACGCAGCGGATAGTATCCAGTGGAAATTCGGGGTAAGCAACGTCACCAAACACTTGGAGCGAGCATAGTATGAAGCTAAAAGAGAGTGTTTGATTGCTATAACAAAGCGAGAACGTTAACAGCCCGGCTATTGCTAAAGACTGCAGCACCCTGGCAGCGGCACCCAGTTTCGTTTCTGCGACGTCAAGTCACGGAGTTTGTTGTTAAGTTGCAGTAATTACAGTTGGGTAGACGTTCAAAAACCGATAAAAAAATCATCAGAAAAAAAGTACCGATAACAGTAAACCGTCCAGAATCTTAACGGTACCCTGGTACTGACCCAATTAGGAGCCGGTACCAAAACGGTCCTCGGTATACAACCCTAGTCCTGACATTGGTCAGGAGTTCATTCCAGCACTGAGGCACCATAACAGAGAGGAGTCGCAACTTTGCTGAGTGGGCTTTGTTTTTGTTTGTCTCTCAGCGATGGCGGTACCAGCCGGCCAGCTGATGTAGTGGAGCGTAGAGCCCGCACTGGGGCGTGTGGTCTGACCAGTGTTTGGAGGTCGATGGGTGCAGTTCCAGGTGCCTTCACTGCAAAACATTGATTTTTGAATTCAAAACCATTTAATTCCTTCAACAGTTAATGACTGTTATTGTGTTGAATGCTGAGCTGATGTCAACAAACAGCATTCTGATTAGGGGTGTGGAAATTAATCGTTTGAATGATGCATCGCGATGCGGATGTGGACGATTATGCATCGATGCAGTGACACGCCATAATCTATTATAGCCTATTAAGGTAACTTGTTGATTTTCGGGCCGCGCCAGTATGAGTACGGCCTTTCCACCCTCTTTCTGTTCTACTCTTTCCGCCAGTTTACAGTAACTACGGTAAATGCGTCTCATCTGATTGACGTCCACTCATTCGTTATGCAACACGGCTGAGGAAAAAGTCATTAGAAATTCACCTAGAATTTTAAAAGCAGCCGTCTGGAAACATTTTAGATTTAATGAAGACACTGACAAGTGTGAACTGGTAAGGCACACGCGGGGTGTAAAGTGTGTCACACAAAAATCTATTACCTCGGGAATACCGCTAACTTGAGAAACCACATTAGCCGTTTTCACCTGGAGAGGCTACCGTCAACAATAGTGGCTGCCAAAGAGACAGCAGACCCAGTCCAGCCAAGAACTGATGCCACGCTGCCAACTCTGCCACACAACTCGGAGAAAGGGGAGAGAATAACCCAATCTGTGGGAGCTTTTATCGGTAAGGATCTATGGCATTATTCTGTTGTTGACAACACCGGGTTAAGGTCACCTGTTGAAGACACTGGAGCCAGAATATAAGCTCCCGTCATGCAGCCACTTAACAGAAAAGGTTACACCTGCATGTTACCACAAAACCAAAGCCCAGGTAATTTCACAATGAGCCAAACTAATCGAGTATATTTATTCACACCGATAGGCTCAGCAAATCAAGGCAATGGTAAATATTTAAATCAGTATAACATATTTCATATGTCAACTAACATATTGTTAACGAGTAAACAGCATTACATAAACTTGTGGTTCTAGTTTTAGTGATGTTTGTGCTTTGTCAGAGCACATTTTCTCAGAGCACATAAAATAAACAGGCAGTCATGACGGCACACATCATGTTGATGACGGTGGTGTTTCCCCTGTCAATCTAAACCCGCATCAGTTTACAATCATATGGATGCTGTTAAAATGTGTAGTGATTGAGATCCTGACCCACCAAACATCCTGGAAAGTGACAAAGTTAAGTTTTTAGCGCTAAATTACATAATTAACATAATCACCATCAGTAAACAGAACGCTGTCTGACTCCCTCACTGGCGGGGATGGAGGCTGTTCTCTGGGGAAAAGTTCCATGAAGTCTCGGTCAGGAGGGCTGACACGGTCGCGGTGACTGACGGCCCCCCTCCGCGCCTCCGGATTATCTGTTCACACTGGGACGGCTCACCAATAATGCAGCCCTGATACTACCTCCAGAAGCGGATCAGCGCCGGAGCGAAATTTCCCCCCCTCTCCGCATCTAAAACTTTAACACAGAGGCGGGTGCGGAGAATTGGCGCAGGATCCCAGCATGCAAACGGCAGTGTGAAAGAGGCTTGTGTCACTCTCTACACTCCCTATAGCTGCTTCCTCCTCCTCCTCCTCCTCCTCCTCCTCTTCTCTCTTTCCTCCTTCTCTTTCTCCCCCCCCCCCCCCCCGTTTCATTCAGGCTCCCTTCTGATGGACCACGGCCCCCTGGGACCATCTACCGTTTCTGGGCTCCTGCTGCCTTGAAATACTGACCAATCTAGATCGTCACACCGTGGGCTCTGCTGGATCATTGCTCTCCTCTGTTTCACTATCTCCTCATATCTATATTTTCTGTAAATCTTGATGCCTCTCTCTGTTTATTACTAATTATTTTGTGTGGCCTGCCCTCTTCCAGGCTGTTAATCTCTGCCCTCTTCCAGGTCACCATGGTGGACAGGAGGTTGTGTGGCTCAGGCACCACTTGTTGATGCCTCGTCCAGCTCAGTCGTCTCCTGGATCTACTCACTTTAATTACATCTTGCATCAGACTTTCTGTTAATGTAACTTGTAAACTGATTTGTCGCTCTTTTCTGTACACGTGACATCTATTGCATGTCTGTCTGTCCTGGAACAGGGATCCCTCCTCTGTGGCTCTTCCCGAGTATTCTTCCATTGTTTTTTTTTTTTTTACCCTGTTAAAAGGGTCTTTTTTTTCTGATCAACATGTGAAGTTCTTCCTCACTCGAATCGACGGCCTCAGGACAAAGGATGTTGTTCACTGTACAGATTGTAAAGCCCATTGAGGCAATGTGATTGTGATTTTGGGCTATATAAATAAAACTGATTTGATCTGATTTGACAGCCTGGCTGGAGGCAAATCCATGGAGAACACTGCTTCCCTCCATCCTGCTTTCCAAAGTCTGAAATTTACATGGTGTTGTTTTTTTTAATCCTGCACTATCCTGAGCCATTGAAACAAAATTTTGTTCCCATTGCACTGTAAAGTGTAACTCCAATGACAGTAAAAGAAAGTCCAAGTCATTAAATTACTTATATTTATATACATTACTTATATTTATATACATTACTTATATTAATACAAACCAGCAGAAGATTGTATTAGTAAACTGAAAGAGTAAGACACACCTCTTTCTATCGCATTTGAGGGCTTCCTCTATTTTATATGAATATTAGAATAGAATTACTTTATTGATCCAAGACTGGGAAATTATTTTGTCACAGCAGCAGTGGGTCTGCAAAAAAACACTCTGTACATAATATAAATAGAAAGCAAGATATGTGTGTGTGTGTGTGTGTGTGTGTGTGTGTGTGTGTGTGTGTGTGTGTGTGTGTGTGTGTGTGTGTGTGTATGTATGTATGTATGTATGTATGTATGTATATATATATATATATAGCTGAAGCAGCCCTCTGGAGAAGGTGCTCCGCTATCTGACCAGTGTGAGTTGGAGATGGTGGAGAGGATTATCCATGATGGATAACAGTTTTTTCAGTGTCCTCCTCTCCACCGCAGCCAGTCTCAAAAGCTTCCATGTCATGTGACCAAGTGACTCCAAACCAGAATCAAATTGTGTTCCTAAGTGGGCCAAATAAGACACACCTCTTTTTATTGTATTTTAGTGCTTCCTCTATTCTATATGAATATTAATATGCACTTGGACAACTGACACCCTTTGGGTTTAGTACACATTGGATACAAAATGAAATTTAAATTAATGAAATCACTGTCAATTTAAGAAATTGTTTTGTTCTGCCTGATATTGAAAAAAATGAAATCAAACACTGTCAATATTTTTGTGCTCCCATATATGTCTTTGTGCTCCCAGATATTTTACTTTAGGAGCACAGGTGCTTGTTGGGGAAAATGTCAGCATAGAGATCTACACTCCACAACAGTAGGTGGCGATATGTATTGTGACAGCTAGTTGCTCCTAGCAGTGTTTCCCCTATATGCACCTAGCAGTGGCGGACTGCCACTGCCGAAATATGACCGCCGCTGCTGATTTTTTATTTTTTATTTTTAAACGAGGAGAGAGGAGAAGTGGATAGTGGGCTCAGTCTTGTCTCTTTATAAACTAATGTTATATCATTTTGCGCTATGGATGCTTCATATCCAGTTCAATCCCACACCTGTGTGAACTATTTATGAGAATAAATCCCGAACCACAGTGGGCCACCTATAGAGACTATGAAGCCTGTTTTGCCATTTCTTACAGCTGTTCGAATAATGAACTTAAATTTAACAATTTCAGCTGCCAGTATCCAGGGTTCTATCGTCATATTATGCTTGGCAACTATCATTGTCTCTGTCAAAGAAACTTTGCAAGCGGTCTCCTTCGCTACATTCATCCAGATAGGTTTGGAGAAAGTGCAATGCGAAACTTTGAGTTAACTTGATAATGTCAGCACAAAGATTTTAACAAGCAACAGGTAGCTGTCAACCATGAAGCCAGCAACACTGATCACGGATTCAGGATTATCATTCGGGGTAGATGGATTTTTACCGAGTTCACAAGTAAGGACCCCGACTTTGAGTGGCGTTCCAGTGTAGAAGGCTGCATTGGGATTGTGTCCCGCCAGGTCCCGCGGGACCCAACCCAAATCTCGCGGGCGGTTTGAACTTTGCTGCGGGCGGGAACGGGCGGCTAAAACAAACACTGCGGGAGCGACAGGAGTACATGTGCCATGTGATGATGCAAAGTTTTGATAAAACAAAGTGATATTTAAATTTATTGTGTACCGTTGTCTGTCTGCTGATTGTGTTCTCATTATTGTTTCTTACTCAGGTCTGTCTTAGAAAAGAGACCTTAAGACCTTAGGAGAATAGAATATGAAACAGCCTTTATTTCATTAAAAACTAAATGAAAACAACGAAATAGGAGCGCTATTCCTGACCAGTGCGTCAAAAGACATGCAGCCCAGGGAAACGATACAAATCAACCCCACTAGTCTCTTTATTAATAGCCTATAAAATGACGTGTTTTCTCCTGCGGGACAGGAGAAGACACAAAATCAATGCATCTCTATTATTGTGCGGGCATAAATGCTCAGAGTTTTGCAGGTGCAGGCGGGAGTGCACATACACATTGCGGGAGCGGGCGGTAATGGTCAGAAATTCAGCGGGAGCGGGCAGGAGCGGGATGAAGAAAACAGTCCCACGCAGGGCTCTATTCCAGTGTACTTTGCTAGTAGGAGGTCAGAAAATTCCTTCTGTCTCGAACGCAGCATTACTATGCGCGAGGGCCACTGTGATGCGCGAAAGCTGTCAATCTCAAGTTACTGACAGATTACTTCACAGAGGCACAGACCTTTTGGATTGTTCTAGTATTTGTGTTATGTGATTTTACTGTACATGGTTGTTAATATATTTTTGGTGAAATTATTGTCCATAATTGTTTTAAAGATTACACTTTTATTGTGTTTAATAAAAGTATATTTTCCTAAAGCTTGAGACACCTCATATGTAAGCTAGACAGACATTTCCCCTGCTCATTACTGTGCACAAATTTACATAAGTAAGTTATGTACTTAAGCCTACAGAGCCCCTCTGGTGGCGACAGACACATAGAAACCTCCTGGCAGGGTGCACTTAGCGCTTTGCTTTTGCACGTGGGCGAACACTCACCTCCACTGCTACAACTCCATCCTGGGGGAAACACTGCCTAGTTACTAGATATTTAACATTACATGCCAACAACTCTCAGGATTATGTTTTTAAACATTACAGAAAACCCCCATTTTTTCTGTTTCTGTTATAGTCAAAGGGAGAATTCAATGCTAATAACAAATATTGTTTACATAACTTCATTTGGGATTTCCAAAAGTAATACTAACAATATGTAAAATAACTTGCCCAATTTTACTAACACAAAATCTGCCATTTAAACTGTCATCCAGTTGACCTGTTACATCACATACCAAGCAAGTTAAGAAGCAGCAAACAAGTTGCACACAAACGGTGAAAACATTGATCACTTTTCAGCGCTGTGCATTTTGTATGTACTCCACGCTTCACTTTTAGTACAAATGAGATGCATGACGTCCCTCATGCTTATTTATTGCCATGGACGACTTGCGGGTCACTGTCCGGTGCAGGGGACTGTGTTGCATGCGCAGAACGCAGAGGCCAGTTAATTGCCAATTATTTTGATAATTAAGTTGCTTGAATGATTGTTTTTAAAAGTGGAAAAAACATCCCTCAAAATTCTCTGATTCCATCAATAATGGTGACAATAATTGCCAGATTAATCAACGATGGAAATAGTGGTTAGCTGCAGCATTAGATTTGACGCCTGTTGTCTTGTTCATTTTCCTGTGTGCTTGCTTTTAAACTGTGAGTTAAACATAAAATGAATGCTGCAATCCAATACAACAACAACAACAATAAATGCAGCCAAGGGTTGAGCTGTACAGTACTATTCTGTGGTGGATTTTATTACGCTGTACACCATCTATTTTTCTGCTCACTGTGTGTATATTGTGATGCTGTGGATGTGTGGGTCTAACCTGGATCTTATTTATGGGAACCTTCTTTTCCTGCAGCTGGCTGACCATGCCCTTCTCCTCTGAGGGGAGCAGCAACAGCAGAGCCTCCCCCCCCTCCTTGTACCTGGCGGTCCGGCCCACCCTATGGATGTACGTGTCTGCATCTTCCGGACAGTCAAACTGCAGCACCCAGTTGACCGCAGGGAAGTCCAGGCCTCTGGCGGCTATGTCAGTGGCGAGGAGCACAGCGTTCTGCTTTCTGAGGAAGTCACTGTAAACCTCCACTCTCTTCATCTGCTGCTGCTTGCCATGCAGAGCCAAGATGGGCATGCCAGGTCTGAGGCGACAAAGGACCCTGAAAAGGTACTGCACCTCTTTGCAGCAGGCAAAGAAGACGATGATCTTCTTCTTTAGGTGGTTCCTGATGAACGAGTAGAGCATGTTAACCTTATGGTGGAGCTCACACACTACATAGCTCTGTTCGAGCGTGGCGGGAGTGCTGAACTTGGCCTTCTCGTGAACCCACACATACTCTGGGTCTTTGAGGCTCAGCCGGGCCAGGTCTTTAACCGACTTGGTCTGCGTGGCGGAGAACAGCAGCGTCTGTCGGGACTTTGGAAGATTTTCCACGATGGCGTTGAGTGTATCCGCGAAGCCCATGTCAAGGATGCGGTCCGCCTCATCCAGGACTAGCATGTGGAGGCTAGAGGCGTGGAAGGTGGCTGTCTCGTCCATGTGCTGGAGCAGCCGGCCTGGGGTGCAGATGACAATATTGGTATGGTGGATCTTCTCCGATTCGCTCTTGAGGTCTTTACCGCCGATGACGAGCCCGGCGGAGAACTCGTGGTTCTTGCCCACCTTGCGGAGGACTTCAAAGATCTGGTAGGCGAGTTCTCTGGTCGGGGATATAATTAGAGCACCGAGGCCGTCTACAGAGCTCCACTGCTGGCGGTACAGACACTCCAGCACCGGTATGAGAAAAGCTAAAGTCTTACCAGAGCCAGTCTTTGCCGCGCCGAGGACATCTTTACCTCGCAAAGCGAAGCCTATGGTCTGCCGCTGAATCTCCGTGGGCTGTCTATACTGAGCCTCCTGCAAACCTAACAAGGTTTTCTTTGAGATGGGGAAGTCTGAAAACTTGACAGCGTCCTTGATATTTATATCGGCGTACCTGCTAACAAGCCTTTCGATGTACTCCCGTTCGACCTGCCACTCGGGTTTCTTCCTCTGTGTCCTCTCTCGTTTCACTCGCTCTTTCGTCTTGTTGTATTTTTTCTTCCATTTCTCGAAGTTTTTGACAGGGTCGGTGTCGTCTTTCATCCTCGCGGGTTTATGAGTCTTCCCGAAGGAGTTAGAGCATTTTTTGTCCATGGTTTACGACAAACAGAGAAATGATATTGAGTTGAAAACATCTAAGTGCCACCTTTTTCACAAACAACGTGGAGTCACTCGTCGTCGCATTACGATGACGTCGTCATGACGTTTCACAAGCGACACGGCTTCTTTTTTTTTTTTTTTTAACACAATACTTTATTAGAAATCGTGGCAATTACATACAAAAAACCAAATAACATTTAAGAACCTCTCCAATTAAATTCATTTTTTGAAATGACAAATCAGGTGTGCAGATGTAGCTAACATGTATTTTGTATTCTGTTTCCCAAATTTAAAAAATATCACACATGATTAGTTTTGGACTGCAAAGTTGGAAAAGGACGGTGTGTATGCATTCAAGGCCATTAAAAACACAAGAAATTGGTGCAGTGTATGTGGAATAATCGTGATGTCCCAGCTTTAATGTCAGTTCAGTATCAGTCCTGTAAGGTCACAAGTCTTTACAGTTATCTGAACATTTTATAGAGTTTATCACCAAGTTCATTCCCTAAGGGTGATGTTTGCATTGCAGTTGTGGTATTTAGCAATAAAACACACCAAAGAAAAAATCCTTGAAACAAAAAGAAAAACCTGTCATGAAATATGTTTGGACGAACTCTAGGATGTCTGATCAGAATTTCTCTGTATGAGAACAATTCCAAAACAAATATTTTCATTAGAGGTTTGCTAGGTATGTAACTTCTCTCACTTCAGTATTAAGCAAGTATATGAATTGTAAGGACCACACCCTTTTTCTAAGACACATGGTCTATAAAACAAGGTAGGCCAATTTAATTGCCATTATATAACAGAGGGTTGCTTAAGTGCTGCTCTTAATTTTAAAAACTTGCTCTCTTTTCCAATGCTGATCAGTGTTGGGGCTTGTTACTCAAAAAAGTACTGTATGACACATTACACATTACTCTCAAAAATAGTTATGCCTTACATTACGTGATTACTCCCTGAAGAAAGTAATTAGTTACATTACTAGTTAAGTTACTCGTTACATTCGTCAGAGCTGCCAAGCGTCACGCTTTGAGTGTGACAGTCACGCAATTTGACCCATTCTCACACCACACGCCACACTTGACATTTCTCACGCTTACATTTCCCCATTCAATACTCTATATATATATTTTTTTACGATAATAAACTTTGGTCCTCGCGGATTGCCGTAGTTCGACTAACTCTGATTGACTGACCGAGATAACCAATCCCAGACCAATCAATCAGTCCTTTGGGCCTAAATCTAACCAACCACGGAAGGCACCACGCAATATAAACCAATCAGAAGCAACGTAAGGCGGGTGTTGGCGTCTCTAACTATAAGGCGCGTTCAAGTTGACCTCCTGCTGCCTGACTGAATCAGCGAGATCTGCTGGCGACAGCAGGGGCGGGGATACAAACGCTGCTATGAAGTCGGACACTCTCTCTTCCCGTAGACGTGACGTGACCTGGCTGAGGTTGCGGTGTTTGCCTTCCTCGTCTGGGAAGAAGTGGAGGAAATTGAAATTCCATTAATGTTTGATTACAATCAACAACGACTGCGATCAGTTTTCTTACCTAAAGCTATGGGAACTTTGCTGGCCTTTTTCTCATATTAATCTCCTTCAGAAATTATTCAATCTGAGATGTACAAAATATTAGTCAACCAAAACATGTAGGCTGAGGGAATAGAGCAGTGGAACTGCTGCTCTGTTGCATGCAGACGACCGGGGATCAAGCCTGTCTTTTTGCAGAGGATGTATTCATCGGATTACTGATTATACACACACACATATATATATATATATATATATATATATATATATATATATATATATATATATATATATATATATATATATACAGTGACAGCTTTGTCACAATAACAACTTCAAATTTGGATACTTTGTAATTGCTTCACTTCAAACGGTCACACAGTGGCGCATCAAGAGTAAATGAAGAGCCTAAATGTTGTCTTACTGTAAATGATCATGTTCTGTTTTCCTTGTAATATCACCATTAAATACATTTGAACTTTGTCTATCTGGTACATTATAGTAAGTCTTGCCCAATAACAATACAATACAATTGCAACAGTTATTAATTAATATGATGACAACTGTGCTTAGATGCATGATTATATCACAGCTGAGGAGAATTTGCTGACTACATTTAACAAATAAGCATAACTGTAGACACATAAGATGAAGCATTTCTCATAGCAACATTGTTCACAATGAATGAAATACATTTCACTGAATGAATGAAATACAATTATCAGAACAAATGACTGAATCAGATGCCTTGTCCCGCTGCACCATCTCATCACACGCAGAATAGCTCAGGATAATTCTTTGTATTGTTAATGTGACGGGAACAGAAAGGGTTAATTAATAAGAGAGGATAGTACAGATAACACTGGACACAGCAGTTAACCACTTCTCCATCATCACCCTAAGCTGACAGAACTGAGCAGTTTATTGACGACATCTTTCAGGGTTGTTGCGTTACATGAAGGATTTTATAGGTTTATTCATGGTGACTATCCCATAGGTGCAGCCACACGGCTGCTACTTATCTGAAAGTATTAGATATTTGAGTAGAAAAGAGGCAGAGGCCTTATGGATATGGTAATTTATCGAAACACACGTCATATACGTCAGCGTAGATAAGAGCCAATTAGGGCAAAGTCCTGACGTCATGAAGGTGGGTCTGGGGTCGCGCAGTACCTGGAGAGCAACTGCGCGAATGCTCTGCAGCAGCCTTGCTCCCGCGATAACTTAAGGTCATGTGACATCAGATGCGGAGCTGAAACCACTCCCATCCAGGTAATCGTGGACACATTTTAACCAGCATGCATCACGATTTATGCAGCGCTGCTATATCTTGAACTCGCCTAATCTTTCACTCACAGCAGCGCCGACATTTAAAACCCACTCGACGTTCTCCTGTATGGAGGACCAAACCTGACATAAGTATAAATAAATGCATAAATGCATAAATGCATAAATGCATAAATAAATAAATAAATAAATAAATGCTGAAATAAATAAATAAATGTATAAATACATAAATGCTGAAATAAATGCATAAATAAATACATGCATAAATAAATGAATAAATAAATAAATGCTGAAATAAATGTATAAATAAATAAATAAATGCTGAAATAAAAGAATAAATGCTTTTTATTTATCTATACATTTCTGTTCACCTACATTTATTTATTTCTGTATTTCTGTTCACCTACATTTATTTATTTCTGTATTTCTGTTCACCTACATATATTTATTTCTGTATTTCTGTGTCCATATGTAAATGAGGAGGTAGGAGGTCCTAACCTCAGTCAAGAGCATGATTGGTTACAGGAGTGTGCTCGATGAGGGTCTACTACTTCTGCCTTACTAGCGGCGCTGATTCCTGTACACTGTACAGGAATGTTACTGGCTACCAGCAAGCCCGCTCAGCTAACTGTTAGCTGCAGTTGTTGACATTTGTTCATGTAGCTCTGGTTTAGTTATGTATTTGACTGGCGTTCATTTTAACCTGCGAGGGTCCCAGATGTGCTGGTGGTGTGGTTTGAGAATCCCGTCTGGAGAGAGAGGGGTCCTCAGCCATGTCCGCTAACCAGGAAAAACATTCTGCTCATCGCTCCAAGTCATGTATATGTGTATTCTAGACGAGCGCTACAGAGCACAAATCGTCCAAAAGTGCATGTGTCGGTCTCATATCTTTGTCATAAATGTCTGTACTCTCAAATAACTCATGGGTGGAACAGGCTGAGGCATTTGTTCACGCCGAGCGGCTCGAGAGCGGAGTGGAGACCCCTTTTAGCTCTTATGTTAGCTGTTAGCTGCTCGCTGTAGCGCAGCGTCCAGGCTACCTTGTGACACCGGTTACCATCGGGTATTTTTCATTCCGCACTGTTCAAATGGTCACTTAAAGCCATTGTTCCGAGCCGCATACATCGTTATTAAGCTGAAGCTAAGTCGGTGTGAAAACTGTACACTGTCATACAGCCTGCTGGTCAAACAGTCTGCAGAGTACGTTGACATCCAGCCCGAGCTCAGCGTGAGGTCAATCAGCTGTGGCAAATCGTGAGACGTCCAGATCAACCTGTGATACAAACACCAGTAGCGACAATGGTTCATAGGAAAGCCCAGACATGTATCTCACTCTCGGTGGTAACATGTGTCAACAGTTAACCTGGACGCTACGCTCTTAGCGCTACAGCGAGCAGCTAAAAGCTAACTAGCAGCTAACTGCTAACAGCGGTGTCCACGCCGCTCTCGAGCCACTCGGCGTGAACAAATGCTTAATACTGTTCCACACATGAGTTGTTTAAGAGTACAGAGATTCACGACAAAGATATGAGACCGACAACATGCACTTTTGGATGATTTGTGCTCTGTAGCGCTCGTCTAGCAGTGGTTTGCAAGTCGCAGCCCCGGCTTCTCCGTGTGGATAGAAGTGTTCAAGCCACGTCTAAACGAATACACGTATACATGACTTGGAGCGATGAGCAGAATGTTTTTCCTGGTTAGCGGACATGGCTCTCCAGACAGGATTCTCAAACCACACCACCAGCACATCTGGGACCCTCGCAAGTTAAAATGAACGCCAGTTAACCTGTCACACTGGTCGAGGCCATTAAGCTAACTGGGGCTGTTTGACAACGTTACAGAGAGCGAGGCTTGAGATCAGGAATCGTTTGCTTTTGTCTGGCTCTCCGATTTGACCAATCATGCTCTTGACTAAGGTTAGGACCTCCTACCTCCTCATTTACATATGAAATATGTAAATGAAATACAGAAATACAGAAATAAATATATGTAGGTGAACAGAAATACAGAAATACAGAAATAAATAAATGTAGGTGAACAGAAATGTATAAATAAATAAAAAGCATTTATTCTTTTATTTATACTTTTATTTATTTATACATTTATTTCAGCATTTATTTATTTATTCATTTATTTATGCATGTATTTATTTATGCATTTATTTATTTATACATTTATTTATTTATTTCAGCATTTATTTATGTATTTATTTATGCATTTATTTATCTATTTATTTATACTTATGTCAGGTTTAGTCCTCCATACTCCTGTGTGTGAGTGAGAGAGAGAGAGAGCATGGGTGAGTGTGTGTGAGAGAGAAAGAGAGCGCGGGTGAGTGTGTGTGCGTGTGTGAGAGAGAGAGTGTGGGTGTGTGCTTCTTTTTCTTGCATTTGTAAGTTGCAGTGCGCTTTTTAATTAATATGAAATTAAATATACTCTATTTGAAGGCAAGTTTGTTTTTTGCCTGTTTATGTCACTGAACTCATTGTAATAAAATGATTCTTTCAGAATTTATTTGATTTAAAAAAATTTTGGTAATGTGTGGTGAAGGTCTTAAATTTTAATTTTTATGGTCTTAAAATGTCTAAAAAAGGTCTTAAATTTGACTTACTGAAAACTGCAAGAACCCTGATAAATGTATTTTGTCAAAATTCTTGTTACAGTTTTCATTTCTAATTTCTGGTTAATTAAGGCTAGCATTAGGCGGCCACAGTGCAGGGAGAGCCGCTGGCATGGAGGTGAGGACATCCGTCTTAAGGAATGAATCAACGTTAAAACAGGCTAAATCGATGTTAAAAAAGGCCAATTTTTTTTTTCGCCGAACACATCGCATGGCTAAAGTCTCACTCTTGTCATTTTCTGAAACTTGGCAGCCCTGCATTCGTATCTCCGACCGTCAAAAGTGGCTATACGCAGCGGGGGTCTTCAGGCAAGTCGCATGCAGCAGCACGTTCCTCTCGCGTTGTTGACGCTGCCATTGTTATCCCATCTCCCCTTGCGGGTGGCGACTAACCAATGATGGTGAAAGATACCTTGTGCCAAACCATAACCAATCACTGTTCCATTATTAGCGCCTCTTTGCCGGTCCAGGGCCCATCTGTGGATAATGTTGACCACTTTGTACATCTTCGCCACAAGCTTCGAGGCAAATTTACAGAGGAGATCCCTTAGACTCCACAACCCAGAGGAAATGAAAATTGGAAAAGAGATCTCAGTAGTGTCTCATTCATTTCTCCTAGACAACTATGAGATCTATGTGAGACCAAAGTGAGGCTGTGGCTGATTTCTACTGTTTCTCAATTGTTTCTCCAGAGAAACTGGTGCTGAAAATCTCAAATTGGGCTCCCTGTAAGTTTCAAAGGAGATCTCATCAAGCTCTCAATGAGGTTTCAGAATGTCTCCCCACTGCTGGAAAGGAGCAAGGTTTAAGCGGTAAAGTCACAAGTCTCACATATTGCTCCTAAGGAATTTTAGGAGAAACATTTGAGAAACGTTTGAGACCAAAAAAGACTACAACGAGACTGAAATGAGAACTCTCATTGAGCTCCTTTATGGCTCCATAGCCGTAAAGGAGCAAGCTTTGAGCGGTAAAATGTTCCTCTGGGAAGTGCCCTCTTGGTTATTGCTAATTGTGTTCAGCGATTGTTATTATTTTTTAGTTAATATGATCTTAACAATTTACAATTAGGTAAATATAGAACAGACTAGGAAATAATATACAATATATCAATAGCCGTTTTTAGACAGAGCACCAAGCCGCCAATTTGCCCGTCCTTTTGAGGTTTTTGACATAGGCTGGCAAGTTGTGAGTCTGTTTTTGTCCACCGATTTTCTGCCTCTGAGGGTACACTTATTTCCGCCAGTTGCTACTTTCAAATTAAACCCCCCCCGCTAAGAACCCACTTCTAAACTCCAATGGGGTGCAATGTAAAGCTTTTATTTTGAAGACAAATTTGTGTGTCACGGTTCACAGCCTAACTTCGAGCTTCACGTCATGTCACACCTACCTCAGAGGCGGCTTTTGGAAAAGGAGTAATATTACCATATTAGAAAGACAGGCCAGCACATTGCCGTCCTTACCTTTGAGCAAATGTGCTGCCTTTTCTATCTAAAAAGGGCTAATGAATCATTCATAATATCTTTGAATCGACGTACTGACCACTTTTTTCTTGAATATTTCTTGATTAACTATCAACCAGCCACTGAGCGGCATGAACTTGTGACAACAAATTAATTCCTAATAATAAGTTATGGCTTGGCTCCCACACTGGATCGACCATCCTGCTGCCACCGATTTGAAACATTAAACTCCTCCTCCACATCCGGACAGGCCCTTTCCCAGTTCCCAGTTTTAAAACTTTTCTTTTCAATCAAAATATAACCTATAAATAAAATAGCATTAGCCTAACAAAATAAAATATGTGCACATCAAAAGAACGTACACCCTTAGGGCTGATCGATATGGATGAAATCAGTTATCACAATATTTTTGATCAAGGTCAGAAAATTACATCACTGGTAATGTAATACAACCTTAAAAGCCAAGAAAAGACTGGTGCCATATCATGATATAACAATATCCCAAATCTAAGACAAAATGTAGTCTTATATCACAATATCAATAAAATATCAATATATCAGTGCTATATGCCCCTATTTGAAATCAGTAGTGATGGTAAAATCAAAAGCTAAAATAATCAGTGAGTAAAATTTACACTACCGTTCAAGTTTGGGGTCACCCAGACAATTACATGTTTTCCATGAAAACTCACACTTTTATTCATCAAGTGAGTTGCAAAATGAATATAAAATATAGTCAAGACATTGACGAGATTAGAAATAATCATTTTTATTTGAAATAATAATTTTGTCTTTCAAACTTTGCTTTCGTCAAAGAATTTTACATTTGCAGAAATAAAAGCCTTGCAGATTTTGGCATTCTAGCTGTCAGTTTGTTGTGGTAATCTGAAGAAATTTCACCCCACGCTTCCTGAAGTACCTCCCACAAGTTGGATTGGCTCAATGGGCATTCATTATGTACCATGCGGTCGAACTGCTCCCACAACAGCTCAATAGGGTTGAGATCTGGTGACTGCGCTGGCCACTCCATTACAGACAGAATACCAGCTGACTGCTTCTTCCCTAAATGGTTTGTGCTTTGGGTCATCGTACTGTTGTAGGAGGAAATTGGCTCCAATTAAGTGCTGTCCACAGGGTATGGCGTGACATTGCAAAGTGGAGTGATTGCCTTCCTTATTCAAAATCCCTTTTACCTTGTACAAATCTCCCACTTCACCAGCACCAAAGCAGCCCCAGACCATCACATTACCTCCAACATGCTTGACAGATGGTGTCAGGCACTCCTCCAGCAGATTAGATTCGTCTGTCCATAACACTTATTTCCAATCTTCCTCTGTCCAATGTCTGTGTTCTTTTGCCCATCTTAATCTTTTCCTTTGATTTGCCAGTCTATGATATTGCTTTTTCTTTGCCACTCTGCCTAGAGGGCCAGCAACCCAGAGTCACCTCATCACTGTGGACGTTGAGACTGGCGTTTTTCAGGTACCATTTAATGAAGCTGCCAGTTTAGGACCTGTGAGGCGTCTATTTCTCAAACTGGAGACTCTAATGTTCTTGTCCTCTTGCTTAGTTGTACACCGGATCCTCCCACTTCTCTTTCTATTCTGGTTAGAGCCTGTTTGTGCTGTTCTATGAAGGGAGTAGTACACACCGTTGTTGGAAATCTTCTGTGTCTTGACAATTTCTCGCATGGAAAAGCCTTCATTTCTCAGAACAATAATAGACTGTCGAGTTTCAGAAGAAGGTTCTCTTTTTCTGGCCATTTTAAGAGTATAATCAAACCTACAAAAGCTACTTAAAATGACTTGAGTCGTCAGTAATTTAAAAAAAATCCTGTCCTTTATTTGATGTGAATCTGACCGATCTGATTATTACAAACACAGATGGTCTTCTATGGGTAAAGAGGTGAACAGATGTCTGTATTTATTTGTGATGAAATGACAAATGATCATCTTCTGATTGGATCAAATGCCACATTAGAGAGCTTTGAGTGAATTGAAAAGCCCCATACAAATCCAATCCATTATATACATCAGGAAAATATTCCAATGTTGAATATTACATTATTATTAAACTCTATTAAGTTAAAATGATAATGTCTGGTGTTATGATCTGGAAAATAAATGAGCAGATTGTGTGTGCACAATAGATCATATCTGTTACGCCAAGAAATATATATATATAAAGAGTGTAAAATGTTACTATGTCCTTAAACTTTGATGAATCCAGTACCGATGATCCCACATCTGGTCTGTCCAATCACATGACGACAGTAAGATTAGAGATGTGTCCACATCAGTCTGTTATCTTTCTAAAAATGTCTCATATGAAATGGTCTTCAATCTGGAAATATAAGAGGTCAGCACCATTTGAAAACCATCCCCCTGCTACAGCCCCTGCCATTATGCTGCTTTGAACAGTCATGTGGATGAGTGCCTGTGATAGAATAACCAGCTGACCTGGGACCAGCTGACCAACTCTTCATGTATTGTGCATTAATTAATAAAATAATAAATTGATAAAAGTAGAGCTTCCACACAAACACTGAGAGGACTGGCCCGACGTTTTAACCCCTGATTATAAAGATATATGGAACCAATTTTTTAATTTTGATATTTAGGAAACAATTACCATGGTCTGAACCTTGGTGACCTCATAGCTGGCTACGGCCATGCTGTCAGTGGAAAGGTGGTAATGCAAGTCGGTGTCATGATTGGCCAGAAAGGAAAGAACCTCTAAATAACTACCCCAATATGTGGACTCCTTGCTTCCATCATGTCTCATAAATGAGAACTCTGTTTACCCAGAAATATGATACAATCAATCAGTCTTTTCAGTATTTACCCATTTTTTCTGACTTTTTCGTGTGGAGCTCAATTTCCCTTTACATCTGATTTTCGTTCAATTGTGTATCCACTCAGATGTCCTAAAATATTTTCAATAGCACTGTTGCTTGCAAATGTTCTGTGCTCTGGTGTCACATTACAGCCTTGGTAAGGCAATTCAGGTTTTGTAAAAACCCAGTGTGGCATCAAAAAAACATATTGGTTGGTCACAAATAGACAATCACAGCAATACAATTTGCTATGTTGCTGAAAGCCAGGTGTATCTTTCATTTGTTGGGATGAAAAGGACATGTAAAATGTAAGGAAAGAAAACTTTTTCACTGCCAGGGACTGGGCTGCTAGTGGCAGGTTGGTCGACCTTTCCAATCAATTTCCAGCTTTTCTTCAAAGGTCATGCACCCAGAACATCACTGGTCTACCATCTACAGAGCATTAGTGACATCAGTAAAGTGTGATGTCTGCACAGATCCCAAAGTATACTGAACGACAACACCCACCCAGCCACAGACTGTTCACCCTGCTGCAAGCTGACAAAGATACCAAAGTATCTGCTGACATGCCACCAGACTATAGAGCAGCTTCACTCCCCAGGCTGTGACTCCTCAATTCACCTTTAACACTCCATTTTTAAAAGTGATGTAGCACAAAGGACCTCAATAAATGAGATGTATACGACTAAAAAGACAAACTGCATGTAAACTGGTGTATAATGCAGAGGCTTTTTGGCGTGAAGAATCTGACCTCCAGAAGGTGATACAAGCAACTTTGAAAGTTGAATGAATATGATGCAGTACAACTACAAACAAAGTCATTTACAGAGTTGACATGAATGACACGAATACGCAACATTTGCATCATTTGCATGCATACAAGTTGGATATATTCAACAAAAGGCTCCCTCTAGGCTGACTTTAGTTCTACATTTTTAGAAAAGCCCCACGCCAGTCCAGGCCTGCTGGGGTGTTAATGCAGAGGATTCAAAAATATGCCAGATTCTCATCATATTTCAGCACTTAGAGGAACATATACCCACACCAGTGAAGCCCTTTGTGTTGTTTTAGTATTAATGCAGGGCTGTTGCCGGAGAGTTATTGCAAATTTACACTGTCATCAAGACATGAATGAAAGGAATAATCAGTTTTTTTGGCTGTTTTTCGTATAGTTTATTTAGTAATGGTATATTTTTGCATAGGGAAACATACTCATTTCCAGTAATGAATTCATTAGCATTTCCTGATAGCAATGGCTAAATATGTTTAGAATGACACATTATTAAGGATGTTAATATCCCCCACAGCAGATGGATAACATTAGGGCAGAGCGACAGATTCAGACAGATTCAGACAGATTCATTCAAACAGGAACAACACTCCAACTTTAAATGGGCAACTGTCAGTCCATGTAACCATGAGAAGACAAGTACACAACATTGTTGACATAATTGCCTGTCCCTGTCTAAATCTAGTCTTAGAGGTACAGTTTACATCATGCAAGAAAGGGTTGATTATTGACAATTACACAGGAAAAAGTACTTAAAGTGCTTGTTAAAGCTATAAACTACATCCTTTCCAGAGTAGCAGCCCTTTCCACAGTGAATATCTCAGGCCAGAGTTAATGTCAGGCTTTCCCAAGCTGGAACATAGTAGATAAGAAGCATAACTTGCCTCTGCCTCATTTATTATTTTCTCATATTGGGATACCAAATTGTGCACATTTCTTACTTGCAGGTGTTAATTAAAGTCATTTATTTGGACAAGTTATTTAGTTAAGTTAAACAAGACAGTTTTTTGTTTGACGAGAGTTATAGCTATTGCACTGATGTTCTTTTAATGTGTTCTTTTGGAAGTGACCATAGTGCACTCTGTGGTGCACCCCCACCATGTCAACTGTTTTGAGATATCAGAGGACCTCAACATTTATCATATGTATAATTGATTTCAAATATTTTGTGTTATGCCATAGCTAAATTCTCTATGTAATGTCCCAGTGTGCACTTTAAGCAAACATGACTGCGGTCTGTACCAATTGTAGTCATGCAATAACTGATGAAAGCTGATCATACCTATGCTCTCTCTGATGTAAGGGATATATCTGCAAGCTAGCGAAGCAGTCATATACTGTAACCAACTGGAAAACTATAGGAAGCAAACTTAAGAAATGAGACCGCAATAACATTTTCTGTGAGAAATAACTGTTTTGTCCATTACAAACCGTCTTCAGCACATGGAGTAACAGTGTGCAGAAGTGATATAACTGCAGATACTGAAAGGAATTAACATTGCATCACTGTCACAGAAAACTTGTAGCTTTACAAAATCTGATTTTCAATAACTATGAAAGGTGTTCCATCTGCAGTGAGTCTGAATTACAGAAAAGGTTTTGGAGTGCAATTAAAAAAACAAACTGGCCATTTACTTTATGTAAGAAAACACAAAAACAAACACATACTAGAACTACAAAGTTTTCAGGCAACCGCAGCAGTAGGGTGTTGAATGATAATACAATTATAGAAAAGAGCCCTCTAGGAAAACATCCCCCAAAACTTAATTGTTGGATATTCAACAGTCTCTTTGCTCCTCTCACACCTGTCAAGTAAATATTAATCAACTTTGGCTGCTATGCTATAAAATGGGAATGGCCATCCATAGTGCCACTGTTCAGTTAAACTACTTACAAAACTAACTATAACAAGCCAATTAAAGTCAAAAGCTTCAGAAAGCAGTTATAATTCTGCCATGATGCATCTCAAATGGAGTCATCCAAAAATATTGGTTATTATCTGCTAACAGTGGTAAAAACAACACTTGGTTTGTACCGCAAAGTATGGAAAAATCTAGTGGCAACTTCACACCTAATACATTTATCCCAATAAATGTGGTCAACAAATTTCAAAATATTTTTGAATGTGTACCTATCTAGAATCTGACAACATTCATACAGTGGCTATTTTTCCACAAAAGTAACAGGATTTTGGATTTTTTAACATGCCATCACGGCAAAAACTACAGTTGTGTCGTGGATGAGTTGTTCAGTTTAGCAGGTACAGCCAAGTCATGGATAATGTGAATTCATGGGTTACTTCATTTACATTGGAGATACTGTCAACTGCATGGGACACACTTGCTCCAAATTCAGGCAGCATAACAGTTTGGTAGTCACACTTAACCAGGTATACACAATTCTAAGTAGTTCCCAACTATTGAGAAGAAGCTAAGGCAGAGTTAACCAGTAGCCATGGATCATAACTTAGATATTCATTAAAATGCCAGGCATGTTAATTAACCAATACCTGTTCATGTGGTAGTCAAATGCGCAAACAATGATGAAACAAAGCCTAAACTGTCCATAGCAACAACTTAACACTGCATCTTTATTATATTTATTACACTTTAGTCTATTTTGATGTTTTCTAGTTAATGTCATATATGGAATGAAGTATTCATGTAAATGTGCACTGAATACAATGACACTGCCAATACTCAACATTGGTTATTTTCCTTAAAGCAGCATTCCCAGTACTCAGAGTACCCTTGTCATTTGTCTGGTCTAATGCTTCCACTGCCAACATTTTAGTATATGTTAGATACCACAAAGACACTATGAACATAGTCAAAAGTGTTTAATAGCATTGGCAATAAGCATCCTGACTATGTGGACTGTATGCATCTTCAGAGAATAACAGTGGCTGAACATGTTGTCCTTGCTGAAAGCTCTTGAACATAGTACATTTATAAAGGGTCCATAATGTCTAATAATATTTTACTGCAATTCCTACTATAATTGATATAAGGGTAATAAAAATGCAATGATCTGTAATATGTTGTGAGCCATTTAGCTCTGGATTAACGGTAAAACAGCAACAAGTCCAGATCATTTTAAACATTTGAACCTGTCATAGAAGGGAAATTACAGGGGTTTCTAATAATATTAACAATGGCTCCATTCTTCAAGTGTCCATCCAAGTAAGCCATGACAGTGTGAAAGTGAGCCAACATGCACAATATAGGACCCTGAAACTGAAGCTGCTACATGAAACTCAGCCATCATTTATTTTATTAGTTACACCTCTGCTTTCCCAACTGTCACATATATGTTAAAATGTCTTCTGTGAAAAGGGCCCATAAGGTCTGTGATATTAAGGTAAAGCAGAATTAAGTTATCATTAAGACAGAATACACTGGAACAAGAAAAGATGAAGAGACTTTGAGTATATGTGTCTGAATATATCAATAACTATATGTTCTTTACTTAAATATTTGTATACATTACAGGTTCTGTGTGTGTAGCATGACATTTTATTCTGCATCAATGTGTTATAGAATGGAAAGGAAAGAACCTTGAAACCTTGATTCTCCTGTTAATGCCATAACACTATTCAGGAAATACTTGACAACTATTTATCATGTAGTATTAAGTTTCTGATGTGTTCTGAACTCTGTCTTTGGTAACCACTCACAATTGTAGTGACTTTATATAGATTGATATCACCGCATTATTTAGCAGCATTTGGACTCTGACAGCCTTTTTCAAGTGCAGGTTAAAACAGGACAAAGCTATAGTCTCTGAAAATAATCCAGCCTAAATGAAGAACCATTTACCTGCAATCAATAACACATTAATTTAGTCTCTTATGCAAATAGTATGTCAGTGTTCATTTAGGTTTTCTTTCACTCTTTGGGTTGTTTTATGGCTTCTCATCTCAGGACCTGGCCAGCTCATTTACACAGCTTGTGATGTTCTCAAACCAATCAATAGGCCGACATGTCACACAATCATGCAGTGTTTAAATTCAACATGTACTGCAAGGTACAGTATACAAAGTAAGCATAAACATGAAAGGCACTGCTTATTGAAATCATTTTAGTGGCTTATGTTTTTTTTCCAGTTTCCATGCTATTGACCTGCTGGTTTATTTTGATAGAAAACACTTCAATTCAGCTGTCTTTTTTCATGAGAACAGTGTTGCATGGAAAGGCCTGTTACAAATGTGCCTGTTTAATTGCTTGGCCTCTGGCATTAGGCAATGCAGCTTTCTTGAAATTGCTCATCCAAACTACTTCATACTTCACACTGATTGCAGTGTGTAATCAAAACGTTTAAACCTGAAATAAGATGTCATCTTTTTAGGCATAACCAGCACCCATACCTCGGCAACGATCATAACCCATGTCCACTCTCAGCTGTTTCAGATGCTGTGTTAAGTTGCTGCTGGTGAAAACCTAATGTTTCCCAGTTTTTTTGCTTCATGATAAAAGATAACTTTATGCTGGGGACTTTAACTGTGAATGATTTAAGAATATGTGTTATCTCTGAATTGGCAGAGCTGTGTTTGATGATCCTTCACCACTGCAGCGATTTAAGTGTTTTTACAGCCGCTAATTTAAGCACTACTCAACATAAGAGTGTCATTAGTTAAAGGCCATAAAGCGGCTAGCTGTAATGGATATGATAACACACTGACATGCTGAGTTCAACCGAGTAAGGATGAACCAACACATGTGTAAGGAAATGCCCCATTACTTTGTACAGCCAGGACTAAACTGCTGTGAAAATGCAGGAAACATGCCTTAATGTTGCATAAAAGTTTCAATAACAATTATACTGTAAACTGAGCCTATCTACGACTGTCTGCCACTGTTTGTGCATGTGTGTGTGTTGTATGTGTTTCTGAATGACTTAAATTGAGCTCTCTGTCCTCCAACGACTGCTGCAAAGTGAGTTTTGTAAATATGAAGTAGATCGGATTAACAGTTCTCAAGAGATATAAACCAAAGTAAGATGCAACAACATTTATCATCAGTGTATGAATGTACATATGAATAGTTGAATGTCAACTGTGGAGTGAATCACTTTGAGTGGTTTTAGACCTGAAAAGCATGTCAAGTTAATTTTTATGATAAATACATTATTCTCATTAAAGGGATATTCCGGTGTAAGTTTAATCCATGGTCTAACACACCTCGAAACTGTGTTAGACTCCCTCTCGAGAGATAAAGTTTGCAGACCGCCAGCTAACGTAGTTTTAGCATCCTCAGAAACGACCGCATGACAACAGTACACTGCAATAAATGGGTCCAAATATAAACCGCCATCAAAAAGCCACAAATAATGCTCAGAACAGCACCAAACTTCAGCAACATTAGAAATAGGGTCCCAGCACATATTTCAAGGCATCAAACATTTGATATAGTTGCCGTATTTGTCGGAAAATATAAACGAAACTCACCATCCGAGAAGCCTTCCTTGTTGTGGGGAAGCCCTGTGAGTCGATGACCGAGTGCAGTAGAGTTCCGCAGTAATGATCATCATTGAGCTGCGGAACTCTACTGCACTCGGTTATCGACTGTGCTGGGACCCTATTTCTAATGTTGCTGAAGTTTGGTGCTGTTCTGAGCATTATTTGTGGCTTTTTGATGGCGGTTTTATATTTGGACCCATTTACTGCAATGTAATGTTGTCGTGCGGTCGTTTCTGAGGATGCTAATAATTCGTTAGCTAGCGGTCTGAAAACTTTATCTCTCGAGAGGGAGTCTAACACAGTTTCACGGTGTGTTAGACCATGGATTAAACTTACATCGGATTATCCCTTTAAACACTCAAGGTGGGGAATTTCCAGATATTCTAAACACAATGAAGTCGATTATTGTTGATTCCTCAATTGGACTTCCCCTCCTCACATGGGTGGAAGAAATTATATTATGTATATGTATTATACTATGTTTGAGTGGGTTTGATATAGAGGACTGGGCACACTGTTTGTCTTGTTGCATTTTGGCTTGGTGGTGGTATTGAGCAAAGGCCTTGTTTCAGTGCATTAGGGACTTTAAGCAGCACCAATTGAAGGGATGGCGTTTGAGAAAAAAGTTAAACACTCCACATACGTGATTCTATCTCGATACTTCCTGACATTGTAGCCTGACAGTCTACCACCATGGGTGAACACCTGGTTTGCCATACCCAGGCGTACATCAAAAAGAGTTAGAGGGTAGTTGTAGAAGAAAATAATGAACCATAATAAGCCCCATAGTGGGTTATAAACCACAGCCATTCTGCTAATTTCAACTGCATTTTCCTTGTGTGTGATACTATAGCCAATAGAAAAAAATATTGGTCGTAATTAATTGTTTAATTGTGCATGATTCATCCTATACAAAGCCCCTATGTTTCAGGACGAGATTAAGTTATTCTAATAAGTGTTGCTGCCACCATCAGTCATAATCAGTCAGCTTAACCTCATGTCTATCTTGTTCGTGATCCAGATCCAATTTCAGATTTCTCTAAACACTGACTGTAATCAAAATAACACATTTAGAGGGCTGTGCAACCTGAGCAAGTTTTGCCTATTTTTTAGTGAATTCTGGTTCACTCTCACATTAACTTCCAGGATTGCCTCTCTCCCATTAACATTTTCACCCATCACCACTCATCATCCCTCACACTGCTAAATCAGCCCACCCAAATTTGTTCTCATTTCATGAGTCCCTTGCTCTGTATCTTGGCCACCAAAGTCATAGTAAAATGTACAAGCCCAACTAGCCCTAAGTCCACGTTCATATTTTTCTACACCCTGCTGTTTAGAACTTGAATTTTACAAGCAACATAATAACAGCTGAAGAAATAGCTGAAAAAATAACCTTAAAGCCAAGTTAAATAGTCAAGTGAATGCATCCATATGAAGCACAAACTAATTCATGGCTTCGATATTTGTTTGTATTGTAAAAATTTAGGCAATATTTGCCACCAGGCTACTTTTACTACCAATGGTTTTGCTCTTACAAAGTGGCATTTTCAAATCCAAGTTGGGTATACTGTAACTAAACACTAAAATAGTGTATAGTTTATTTACAACACATTAGTGTCCACATTTTGGAAAAACACACACCTTTAAAAAAAAAACAGTGAATGATGAGTGTTTGACACAGTAACACTGTCAATGTCACTGAACTAGTCCACATACACTTTTACCACTTTCCCTTTAAACACCAGAGCACTACACCAGATCATCTCTATGAGTGGTGTCAACACCACTTATGGCAAATGACGATGTTTGACAAAATATTATCATCTTCAATCTAAGTTTGCTAGTATTTCAACTGGCAGGCACTGCCACTGCTTAACCTAAAATTGTGTACCAGCTACACTGGTTAATGCCAAGCAATTACACATGCAGCTTTTTAGAAGCTTCCAGAAGTACCATGAAAGTGTGAACACTGTCCATTAATGTACTGATCTTTAACTAAAGGCAAGGCACATAATGTGTTTTATGAAATATCGTGCAAAATAGAAGTTTAACAACAGAGCTATTATTAAAATTAAAGAAATTGCCAGCCCTTCTGCTGCCCTCTGATATAGCATAGAATACAGAGAAAGAAGGGGTCGGGGTGTAGGGATAGGGACAGAGAGGAAGAGGTATCATCAGTTCGAGCCATGCATTCATTAGGTCAGCACAGCGACCACTGCAGCAACATGCAGCATACATCAGCTTAAGGCCAACTTTAACCATACCTGAAACCTTGCCTGAAAATCCAGTCCATATCAGCACACTCAGTTCAAAATCTGATCCCCTAGCAGACACTGACTGCTGTCAACTTTAATCCCAAACCCTCGGAAAGGAAAGGGGAACAACATGGACATTAGATTAGTTTTTTAGATGCAGCCTGACTGCATATAAAGCCAATAGAAAAATACATGTGGGCAGAGAAGACCTTTGTTCTAGATGGTGCAAAATCACTAACTCCAACACTATGATACTAAAATGTATAGATACAAATAGGCAAGAAAAAGGAAAATAAAGAGAAGGAAAATATCAACTCCCACTTCTTCTGGGGAATTCCAAGTCTGAGCACAGGCAGGCACACCGATGGCGACCTCGCCTGCAGTCTACAAAAACACTTGGTGTTCAATCTGATCCACCTTAACAAAGATAAACCAACACACATCTCTGTGTAACAAATTTCAACAGAGTGCTTTGTAATTTAAAAGAAGTTTCTGGATTGTATTATTCTTCTACATTCAGCTCTTTGACAACAACTATTGTTACTGTTCCTTGAACTGACATCTCACTCTTTATGACTTCTATGAATGTGTGAGATATCAGCATTACCAGAGAAAAGAATAAACCTTCAGATTCTTTTAAACGCTAACCATGTCAAGAGTTTAAAAGGATTCTAAGTAAACTTTAAATGCAGCATGTAAGATCTTAATAAGATAATCTTTCATAAGGTTATTGACTAAATTAAGCTGTGAAAAGCCAGCCACAAGGGAATATTATCTTATCCTCACAAAAGCACTCATAATGCATATTCTATGTCAAGGTTAGACACGAAAAAGCAAGCTTGTGGCTTATTTTTATTTATTTTTAAATGCTCGACTTGTTGGTTGTTTCAAGTGGTAAACCCTGGCATTGCCAAAAACCTGTCCTTCTATTCATCTGTCTCCAGTCCACCCCTACCTAAACCAACTGCTACAGTCCTTCCAAAGATTGTTGAGGTTGAGTTGGAGTTGAGCTAGACAGTCCAGAACTTGTCTGGGACACCTTCTAGACATGACTTTTGTGCTCAGGTCAAGTCAGTATGCAAACAACCTGATGTCAATCAATAACTTTAACAAACACACACCAGCATAACTTAAGCATAGTGCAATGCCTGCTGTGTTCCTTCTATTCTACCTACATGAAATGAAAAACCTCACTACTGACTTCTGAGACACAAACACAACCTACACATCTTCCCAAAACAGAGCAAAGATGAGTGTGGAAATACAGGAACAACATTCCCATTCTGACACACACACTCACATGCATGCAATTACATACTGTACACGTGCACGCATGCATGCACGCATGCACGCACACGCACACACACACACACACACACACACACACACACACACAATGCTACGGTTTAAGACACATTTAGTGTTATACAGCCAGTTTACTGGTGGTTGTGTTTCCACATGATCTCGTCTTTGCTTTTCTCGTTTTTTCTGAGTCGTTTCTCTTTGGCAGGGTGCAGGTCCCCTCCAAACAATGTGCCTTTGGCCACTTGGATAAGTACTTTCATGACAAATTGATCATTCTTGTAAAAAGATGGCCCTGCTAAAAACAACCCTTTCTGATAGCAGTAGCACTAGGCCAAACTCTATACTGGTGTCCAACTGTAGCATTGTCTGTTGTGTTGGAGGGCCCTGAAAATAGCTCTTAAATTTCACAATTACTCATTATTTTTCTGATTTTATCAAATAGTCTTAAAAACATGAACTTAGAAAGCAAGTTTATGGTTTTAGGCTGGTGATTGTCAACAAAGACAAAGCCTCTGTCTTTTGGTGAGAAGGTAGGGAAACACTGGGCTAATTAAAATATTTAGACATATCAATAACATTAAAAAGTGCAAAGAAATATTAAATATTAACAACAGGATCTCTCTCTCTCTAGTTGGTTCAGAAAATATGGGAGGCTTATTTGCATATATTTTAAGCAGCACCTGCAGTGGAGAGGGGCATTCTGGGTGTTGAGGGGGATGAGGTCCATGTCCGTCCCAGAGAGGAGGTCTTGTAGCAGATTTTTAGTTAAGACCCGGGGTATGCAGGTAAGACATCCCTGGGAAACAGGCCTCGTCCTGGGGACAGGTTAGGTTAGGTTACAGGCTTCTTCTGATCTGGTGTGCTGAGGCCTGGTTGTGGTCTGCAGTTTATCTGGACCAACTACACTCCATTACTTTGACTTGCCATTTGTGAGAACTGATGAGTATCATACAGTATAGTTCATTTTATGGCTGCAGAATGGCTGAGTGAAAGCAGTATCCATCTTCTTCCAGGCTGTCACTTCTTGGTATATACATATATATCAATACATTACTTTGTATATTTTTATATATGTATGACCACATGTCATTTTTCTACAAAGCTGAATATATTTTTCCTCTGGCAATATCTTGACAGCATCGTTCCCTTTCGTCCAGGACAGTACTGCCATGACATTCACCTTTCCTCCACAGTTCACTCAGTTGCCCAGATACCAAGACTGGAAAAGAGACAAACACAAAATTAAAATTTGCTTTGAAATGAGTTGGATATTATGTACAATCTTAGCCTGTATTTCTCTCACACACAAGTACAAGACTTTATAACACTGCATAATACAACCTATGACTGGCAGTTAGAGGTTCTTCATTACAATTATTGGCTTAAAATATAGCATTTTACATAGAATAAATTAGCCAAGCAGCTTGCAGTCTATTTCTCTTCTCACAACTTAACAAATTACATGTGTTGTGCTTTTTCTCACTGACCACTGGTCTAGGTCACTGCATCTGCTGAACAGGACTTCATTGTTGAATTTCAGCCTGTTTGCGCATTTTTTAGGCCTAAAAATGCTGAAACTGAGAAACCAATGCTATGGTAGTGAGAGCAACCACACACTAGATAGCTGACTGCTTAGTGAGATGCCCTATTGGCCCTCTGTTAGCTAGTAAAGACTAGTGATGGTTACTCTGCTCTCTATGACAAATCCCCTGAGTCCATCAGGGGAACTGTATTAACCCTTATTTGCCGCAAACAATATTTAATGTACAAATAAAACAGTTAGTTCACCAGTGAGAACATTTCATGGTAAATGGACTGTATTGATGTTGCACTTTTCTAGTCTTAAGGGTACATTTAACTTTCTGGTAGATCAACATTATTTATACAAAATACCATCCCAGCTAAACGTGCATACCCTGACAACATTCCTGTCCAGATAAATCCTGGCATGTGAAGCTATAAAGCTTGCTTCTCTCAATGGACACAAGAAATAAGGGGAGAAGGATGTATGAGGGAAAAAAAGACTATGCAGCTGTCAAGGTGAGTAGGTAAAAAAGGAAATCAAAGGACTCTTATGTACTCATATTTTGTAAAATATTTTTATTTCAAGAGGCAGAGTTTTTAAAAGCTTTCTGTTCTGTAACTTATTTTAAAATGCAGCCCAGTTCACTGTTCAGTCCAATGTGAAAATTGACAATATTGTTGAAATATAGAATTGTATTATATTCTATTTGACAGTCCAATTGTTGACATTGAGACAGGTCAAGCATCTGCAGATAAGCATGATTTGATTGGCAGCGTGCTACATATACGGCCTTTCCTTTTTAACATCCTTCTAACAACACCATTAATCTGGCCATCCAAACAAAGAATAAAATGTGGAATGGCGCCAGTGTGATAAACAAAGACTGAGCCTTCCGGAGCGACAAGCTGACTCCAAACAACTGCCCCACATGTACTATATTTGTTTAGTTGGGGATTATTGTTCCTCCTGGTGTCATGTGTTTATACTGAAAGCCATCGAATACATACAATGAGATAACAGGAACAGTTTCAACATTGTGTTTATAAATTCGGCCATGGATACTACATCATTTTCATGGCAATTCTTGATGATGGATGTGCAAGCATTAAGACTATAACATTGACCAGACATAATTCTAAAAGTAAAACACAAAAATGGACTTGAACATTTACACATTTGGTTGGTATTTAGCTAAAGCCAGGTCCCATTGTGCAAACTGACACAGCTGATGGAACCAGCTCCATTGTTGAAATACTACCAGCGATCGGGCCAGCGTCACTGAGCTCAGCTGTGGAGCCAGAGGTCGGTGTGGCTTGAGGCTGGGAAGCAGATGCTAGTGATGAACATCAGTGTGCAGGACTTCTCGACTGTGGGACAGTATGCTGGAGCAGATGTAGGACTTGATTCCAGTCCCAGCTGTTAATCATGCAAAGGTCATATTGGCCAGAGACTATTTGGTGCATATCTTAATATTTGGAAATTTGGACTTTCTCTGCCTCAGTGAAACCTGGTTTCTTGGTAGGATTCACATTAAATTCACTTTCATATAATGGGGTTATATAATCTTCCTAGGAAACTAAAAAAACAATTTCCAAACAAATTTGCCAACTTTAGCATTGATTGGACTGATAAAAGCAATAGAAAAACGCTTGTTAATGACAAAATACGACTTTAAGCAATTTGTTAAAGGTGCTACCCGTTTTACAAAATCTACCAGAAGTTGACTAAAAAGCACATTCCAAGACTCAGTCCATCTAAAACCTATGGATTAAAGTTTATAAAATGTGAGCTTCCATTTCTGGAGAGTGAACTACAAAAAATGCTTTGGGATAAAGTTAAAGATAAGGATGATGTACATACTTTAAACAATTCATGAATGAAGTTGAAGGGATTACTGGCAATTTTCTAAAACAGCTTCTAAAACACTCAAATAGGAAATATTAGCTACCATAAATCAAGAGCTGTTGATCAGCCATTTTACTATATGGCAACAAGATCTTACCAGCTCAACTGTTAATAACACTTTTTTACATAGTAAGAGTATAGTAAGAGTTTTCAAAGTGCTTCAACAATCAATCAAAAGCAGGAAACTCAGGAAGACAATATTATGGAACAAACACTCAATAGTCAAGGCAACCACAAGGAAGCCTCATCTAAGGTGAGTTAAAACAAGAACGCAGAAAAGAACAGTGATGTAAAAACAAATGACTACCTTCACCCATTACAGTCAGCATTATAGAACAACTTCGTCACTGGGTAGTAGTCATTTTCTCTGGATCTCAAAAAGGTACTTGATACATTAAATCATGATATTAAACTTTCCAAACGTAATTTTTCTGATATACTAATTTCTTCTGATCTGATGTCTACCCTACTCCATCTTTCTAATCGTGAACAGTGTGTTATTTTTTATAATGATAAAATATTCCTACGGCAATAGGAGTCCCACGGGACTCTGTTCTTGGTCCGCTCCATTTTAGTTTTAATATAAATGACTTACCACAATCATGTCTTGGAGCAGGTTTTCAGATGTATGCAGATGACAGATGCATATATATACGTATCTGGTAAAACTACTCTGAGTTTCTACACTGCTGTCTTATTTCTTGCAGTGACTGATAATAGATTCACATCTAAATTTGAGAAGCATGTTATGATGTGATGTGCTCCCAGGACTGTGTGTGACAGAGAAGTCTTGCAGCTGAATTCTGGACATACTGTAGTCTTTTTAACCCCTGCATAGCTAGGCGAAAAAGGAGAGAATCACAGTAATCAATCCTGGATGTAATAAAAGTGTGGCTTTGAGTCTCAGCAGGGCATAGACTGGAAATGTTCATTAGGTGGAAAAAGGCTGTTTTGTGTGCATCACAGCAAAGGGAGGCGTCTAGAATGACACCAAGGTTTTTACCTCAGCTACAGTGGATATGATGAAACCAGAGATGGACAGTGTAGGGCGAGAGATTTTGCTAAAGGGTGGCTGGGGAAGCTATGAGGATGTCCCTGTTTTTACCCTGATAGAGCTTGGGTTAAGGTTTATTTTTTAATTATTAACCCCATCATAATAAATGTAATATTTGATTTAAAATAAAGTAATAATGCTAATGGTCTTTTCGTCTTTACTTGTTTGCAAAAGGTTAACATCCATATTGAACACCTCCCTGCATTTAAATTAATTGGTACTGTTCTGCTGAGGCAACAGTGCTTGCCAGAGCAATAATTGCTAGGAGACAGGAGTTAGTTAGTGCAGTGAGCCCCAAGAGGAGTACTGTGGCCATGCTTCCTAAAAGGCAATCGGATCTCAAAAAATGAAAAGACAGGAGAGAGGAAAGAAAAAGGACAACTGTCAACTAGTTTTTCTTGAAGAAAGGTGGGTGTAGTCTCTGAGTGGTTGATATGAACCTGTTAGCTTGATGTCCACAGTGAAATAAGTTACATTTCACTGTTACACAATTACAAAAACAGCCTATGGTATGTATTGGATGCTGGACAGTTTGAAACATTGAGTGACTCAGTATGTATTAAAGTAACAGCCAATAGAAAAATAATACCTTCAAGTCATATGATGATGCAGACTGAATTATGGTGGTTTAATGACATATACAGATACAGGTATATGGTATTAATCCCACAAGAGTGCATTTGTTTGAGTAGCTTGTTGAACACAAAACAAAACAAAAATCTGCTGTTATTTGGGGGAAAACATTAGGCCTTTTAGGGCTCATTTGTTGTTATTCATACTAAGTTAGTCTAACTATTGACTTGGTGTTACTGACACCTATTGTTTTAATTTGTGTTTGTTTTGGTTTCATGTATACTATCATCTCCTCCTTTGAACCATCACCTTACCATGGTGGAGGGGTTTGAGTACCTAAAAATTCTAGGAGCTACATAAGTAATGCAGTCGTTGTATCAGTCTGTCGTGGTGAAGAGCTGAGCCGAAAGGCAAAGCTCTTGATTTACCGGTATATCTACATTGACTGCAGCACCCCTGCAGGGTAGTACCAGTGGCAACAAGTAATGATTCAAGATGGTTCAGCAGAAGACTGTCGATATGTCGAGGTAGCAACCAGGTCAGGTCATTGATAACAGGGCAGTCTCTGTGCTGTGTTTTGGCATGAAACAGACTGAAATTCTTCCCAAAATTCATAGCAGGTGTTCTTTACCCCTGAAGTGTGAAAATCAAAATAATTAGCTTGGCAATAAATAGACAGGAATGTGAAATTAATTATGTGCAGTTTGAAAATTTTGACTTACTGGGTGTGGAGACGGTTCACTAAGTAATACATTATTAAATAGTAGGGGAGCTCATGAGGCAGGTGGTTACTTTGCGGTTAAGGCGAGGAAGAGTGTTCATCATTTATTGGTTATTGGTTGGTTATTTCAGGACTGATACTGGAATGGTAGTTAGTAGGTTTAAAATCCCCTAAATTAAACTTCTCGAGCAAATGCATGCTTCAACTTTGTAAGATCAGAAAGTTGAAAGATTGATCACTAAAAGTTTTTTAAGTCCTTTAAAGCTTAAATTGTGTCTTTAGTTGCAGATATGTCACTATGGTAAGCTTGTGAAGTCTATGAGTCTCTACTCCCACAGGACACCATTCATTTTAAAATTCAGAAAAAATGAATATAAATTCAAGCATTAGAGGTTTCATTTCAGCTATGGAACCACATTTCTACCTGCAATTTTGACACATTTTAACTCCATTCAAGACTAGTAGTGTGTCAAAAAGGAAGATAAAGACGATGGAATAATAAATAATTAGGTAATAATAATAAAAATTCAAATATCTAGACACACCAATAAAGAGTGTCAGTAAAATGGACTAGATAAGAAACTTAACTTTCTGAAGAAAGCATAACATAAACAGAAGAGCCAATTACAATAATTATCATGTCAAGAGGGTATACATGGCATCATATTCAGTCATTCAAGTTTAGCACAAAAGAGGGACAAAATTTGACTGAGATATAAAGATTTCCTTAAAATGACTACTGATTTGTTCAAAAATAGTCTTTTTTTAACATAAGTTATTCACCTCGTGGACCTTTTATTTCAGTCCCAGAGATAGGTCTATTGAAACTTTACCATACAGAATCATATCACCATGAGTAAGTGGGGATTGATTAGTTTTCTTAACAGATGCTAAAGGCTCATTATACTCCAATAATCTGGTTTGTTTTGAATCCCCCCTAAATTTAGCTTGACAATGTCAAATGAACCGACTAACCTGGGCTTGGTAGAGTCCACCTGGGTCTCGAGGGGTGACTCCAACGAAGGAGGTGCGATTGGCAGGGGGGGTCCCGGGGGCCGAGTATGCTGAGGGTGTTTGCGTAAACAACATCAGTCTCATAATGTCTATTATAATTCCATGTTATTTGTAAAGTTACATGAGGGAATACTTTTAACAAAAAAAATACTTTTAACAAAATCTGTCAACATCTGTCCATACAACAATGGAGCTCCAAAAGCCTATAGCATCAAACTTCTTGGCTCCTAGCTGTGTCATGAAGATCACATTAGCCTAATTGATCCAATCTGCCCTTTAGTGCTTGTTTCTGCAGTCAGTAATTTATTTGAGCGGGTTGCAATGCATAATTCTTTACAGCAGTACATCACACTCAGCTCCAACTGTCAGTGATTTTGGTGAAACCAAATTACATTTTATGCAAAACAATGTCCTCTAGTTTGACCTCTAAAGGCCTCCAGCTGCTCTGCCGCATCTATCTTTAGCCGTTTTTAGACAGAGCAGCAAGCCACCAATTTGCCCGTCCTTTTGGCGGCTAGGTCGGTGGTTTTAGACAGAGGCCAGCAAATTGGGGGTCTGTTTTGGCCGACTTGCCACCTCGGAGGGGTACATTTATTTCCGCCTTGCTTGCTATCTAAATCCGAGGCGTCAATGTGCCGGTCTCTGCATGAGGTGGGCGGAGGTGTCGATGACCTGCACTGTTGTGCGACCCACAGCCGGGGAGTTTTAAAACCAGGAAACATCTGATCACAGCAGTCAGTCCATCATTTCATCCGCAGACATTAAGATGAACAACTGGACAGCCGCTGAGATCCAGGAGATGCTAGCATCTCCTCGGTCTCCATTTGGTTGTGTTAGCTTGTTGTTGTAGCAGCAAGCTAGGAACGGTCGCTACTTTCAAACTAAAAGCCCCCCTGCGAAGAACCCAGTTCTAAACTTCGATGGAGTGCAATGTAAAGCTCTTATTTTGAAGACAAATTCGTTGTCACGGTTCACAGCCCAACTTCATGCTTCACGCCATGTCACATGTTTACGCCTACCTAAGTGGCGGCTTTTGGAAAAGGAGGAATATTACGCCTCTGTTTTAGAAATACAGGCCGGCACATTGCCTTGGAGCAAATGTGCCGCCTTCTCTATCTAAAAAGGGCTTGTGATTTATGGAGTTTCCTTAAAGCAACTTGTTAACTACTATGTAGTGTGGCCGCAGGATAGTTCACTCTAAAAGCCTAGCGAACTCTGCTTAGAGCATGGCCGGAGCGTGTATGGAGGGAGGAGGAGATTTTCTAGATGGGTCAAGAGGGTGCAGACCTCCGGTGTGGGGTCGTTTTCGGTGCAGCCTCCAGTCTCAGGCAGGCTCCAGTCTCAGGACTGAAAAAAAAAAGTTTAGTGTCTCCTCAAGGACTTGGGTATTTTCGGCTTTTTATTACCGTGTGACAACAGTAAGTGACTGATTTTATTTATCCAAAAAAAGTTATGAATGCACAGGTCTTGCATATGTTTGCTGTTTTAATATACATCGCTACCAATATGTGTAAATCTAAAGCACTTAATGTTACACATGTGGATGGGCTGTTTGTTATTTTAAAGTTAGTTACATCAGCAGTGGCTAGAGTTAGCTCCTACAGTTTTATGGTAGCATTGGCTTTTTTTCTGCGGATAACATAAGCTTACTGTTTATTAATAACCGTGTGTTCAGCTTTGCTTAAATTTTTTAGTTAAGAGTTGGCATAGGTCTTAAGATGTTGTTGATGTCATCAAAATGAAGATCAATTGTTCAGGCCACTCGGTTTACTGAAATAAGTTTTTACCCATCGTGTAAAGGCCGTATAAGATAATGTTAATCTTATTCACAATTAAATGTATGTACTATGAGCTTAACATCAATTCTTCTGTGATATGTAGATGCATCACTCAGTTATTCAGGCAGATGGAAGGCATACAGTGGAATGCTGCACAACTTGTTGTAAGTTGTTCCACTGCCCCCTCTGCCCTGAACATAAGGCCAACCTGCCTGCCAAGCTCCAGCGGCACCTTTATGTACACATCAAAAATGCCATCACAATCAAAGGTATGTATCCTTGTGTGTCTGTTCTTGTGTCTTGTTAGTCATTGGCTAATTTAAAGGTTTTTTTCTTGACTTGCTCTTCAACAAAAAAAATCTGCAAATGCAATTTGAACTGCCATAGTGGAGGACACTTTTATTGCCCTATGTGTGAAAGAAGCATTATTAGAAGGACAGACATGGAGGGACACCTGTAGGCTTGCCAAGGTGCCACAACATCCTCAGCTGCTGCTCAATGCAAGCCAGACCCTCGACCAACAGACACATCTGCTACACCCTCTCCCCTGCTTCTACCATTCCACACATCTCCTCCTCTGCAGGATTGACTGTTCCTCCTCCTTATACAGTTTAACAGCATAACGTAAAATTTAAAAAAGAGTTCAGGTTTCAGAGGTTTCAGTTGCCACAGTAAGGCACATACTAAACGCTGAAGGGCTCCATAACCGAACTCCTAAAAGGTACACCACTACTGACCCAAAAGCAGAAGAAAAGTGGGCTCCAATTAGCTAAAAACTATATAAATAAGCCAAAGAGGTTTTGGGATTCTGTTCTGTGGAGTGATGAAACAAAACTGGAACTTTTCAGGCCTATGGCTCAGCGCTATGTCTGGAGGAGGAAGAATGAAACATACACTGAAAAGGACACCCTGCCCACAGTAAAGCATGCCGGTGGCTCAGTGATGCTCTGTGGACATCTCTGGTGGGATTTGGAAAAGGCGGTTGCAGCACGCAAACCCAAGAATATTTGGGAACTGAAGGCTTTTGCCCATGAGGACTGGGCTAAGATTCCTCAGAAATGTTTCCAGAAGCTGGTGTCTGGCTAAGCATCACATTTGCAGCAGGGTCCTGCACTGGTCTTATTTTGCAAACCCGCAGCCACCCATACCCGTCGTACTTAAAACCGCATCCGACCCGTTTCCCGACAGTAGCACAAATTACATTCCGCACCCGAGCCGACCCGCTATAAATTGATACCGACGCCCGACCCGGACCCGAAGCAAAATTAGACTGACGCATTTTTTAAAAATGAAAGTAAGCCAGCAAGGTGAATGGGAGTTCTGGGAGGGTGCAAGCACGCATGAATGAGCTCATATGAAATATACATGCTTATCATTTTGAAATGCAGGCATATTTTTGTAGATGTGTCTAATGATTTTTTTGTTTTTGTTTTTTTGTTTTTTTTTTGCACCTGACACCATGAAAATGACAATCGCAAAATCCGACCCGCGCTCTCTAGGCGTCTGACCCGATCCGCACCCGTGTCGACACAGGACATTATTATTCACCCGTTTCATCCAAATTGTGCGGGTCACCCGTCGGGTAACCATGGGTACCCAAACCCGTGCAGGACTCTGAAAGGGTGCTCTACTAGGTACTGAAGATGCTTGTCATGAAGGGGTTGAATAATTTTGACAGTGTAGTGTTCATTAAAAGTTATATTTTGTGTTGAATTTTAAGAAACCACTTGTAATATTAGTTGTGTTAAGCTATTTAAATTGTTCTTGTTTGATTTATTTACTGAAAGCAGCTGCTAATTTGTACATTTTGCCAATAAACCTAATATGCAGTGGGGACAAATAATTTTGATTGCAACAATACATAGCTAATTCCTAGTGCAGCTTTCTTTCAATTTCAGAAACCTTTCCCAGTCAATAAGTCCTGGGCAGTGGAAAGAGACCACTGGTTTGGAAATAGAGGTAATGGTATACACTATTTGTAATTTATATTTAACAGTACTATAAAATCCACAACTGAACCTTTTCTTACATCCTAGGGGTTTCCAAGACAGCTGTAGGGAAATGTGGCATCTTCATGTTGATGGTAGGAGACATTATTGGTCTCATTTAATTTTGTGTGCTTACAAGATATCAAAATACAATTATTAATGTTTTATTCATAGTATGCCCTTTACACCGTATTGTGTGCCCCTTATGATTTCACTGTTGTAAACCGACTCGCTAATTCAAATTAAACTCAAAATCCCTCAATAACATTTAATCTGACATACATGTACAGTGGTTATTATTTTTTTCCTTCTTCAGGTGGACATGCCAGCATTGCGAAAGTGGTGGTGTGTTATGCTCATGGAGAACTCTGACCTTTGGAAGGTGAGAGCACAAAAATGTTTACTTTTAATTGATTTGGAAATGTTAACACTTTATCTCTTTTTTTTTTTCTTTTACTCTTTTCATTTATTTTATAGACAGACACTTCAAAAGCCATCCTGTGAGATGAGGTGTCACCAGTCTTCAGACTGAAGAAGCGGAGAATGGATGAAATCACAGAGGTCAGATTTTTGGCTGTGTGAATCGGGTACTGTTGGTTAGTTTAGAAGTAGCAGTTTAGTATGGCACATGTTGTATTAAGTGAATACACAGCCTGGGGGAGCGTTCAGGCTAGAGAAAGAGAAACTTGGACTCTGGGAACATAGGATTGACTTAACCTTTTTCTTTGAGAATACTATTACCACAATATTTATTTTTCTTATGTGATCCACCACTCGGTTCTTAAAGTTATTATTATTATTATTATTATTATTATTTTAATTTAGGTTTACTTTGGCAGTGTTTACCGAACATATTCTTAATCAGTATTATCAGTATCTAGATCTATCAAGGCAGATTAGTTCCTTGGTGGCATCATTGCTTGTATTTGAAAAATGCTGATTTTTTATTTTTCTGTCTTTTTAGGAAGAGTAGCAACTACAGCCTGTTGCACAGCCTCAGCAAGCCAGTGTGTTCACTGCAAAAGAGGCTGAGAAAAACTACATATATCTGAGACAACAGTGGAAGCAGTAGGTGCTTTTTCCTGTTCTATACTGGGATTCACATAAGGACAAGCTACTTGTGAAGTGTAATTTGCTACATTCTATGCTCTGTGCTTAAGTATACTATATACGGTATATGTAGATCTGAAATGAAGGAATGCAATATAGTATCTGTATGTGAATCATTGAGGTGATTGATTGGTCATTGATGCCAGACTTTGGGTTGAGGAGGAGAGTGCGGACATGGATGACCAGGAAACGGAAGGCATCTTGGAGCCATTCAAATTTACGCTCTCCAAAATTTAAGACATTTCACCCATGACTTGTAAGACTGACTCATCAGATGCTTGTCATCCATCACCGCTCTAGACTCGCCACCAAACTTCACCCCAACTCCTCAGCAACCTGGTACCAGTGGGAAGCAAATTAAGAGGAAATGAGGGATCAATAAGATGGACAGGTGATATGCAAACATCACATTACTGATAAGGAGCTCTGGACAATGCGTCTGCAACCACATTGTCAGAACCTCTGATATACTGTATATCTAACCAATATGACTGCAATGACAAGGACCATCTAATGAGTCTCTGGTTTGGACACTGTAACGAATTTAGAAAAGTCAAAGGATTGTGATCTGTGTAAACCACCACTGGCACAATACCAGAACACACATACACATCAAAATGTTTAAGGGCCCAGATCAAAGCAAGGGCTTCTTTTTCTATTGTAGAATAATTCAGTTGGCGCGAATTAAATTTTCTGGAAAAGAAGCTCACTGGTTATCAACGCTGAAGTCATCTTTTTGTAGCAAAACTGCACCCGCCCCCACGTGACTGGCATCCACCTGAAGTGAAAAGGGACGGTCAAACTGCGGGGCTGCCAGAACCGGGGCACAACACAACAGTGATTTCACCTTGTCAAAAGCCTGCTGACACACAGGAGACCAAACAAATGTTGATTTTCCCTTCAACAAGTCGGTAAGGGGCGATACTACCTCAGAAAAGTTCCTACAAAAACTTCGGTAATAGCCCACCAGACCCAGAAAGCGCATCAGGTCCTTCTTCGTGGTCGGTGTGGGATATCGCTCAACAGCTTGGATTTTCGCCTGTAGAGGGCAAACCTTACCCTGTCCAACCACCCGACCAAGGTACGTCACCGTTGCCTTCGCAAACTCACACTTCGCTAGGTTAATAGTGAGACGCGTCTCAGCCAGGCGGCGGAACAGCGCACGGATACGCTCCAAATGGGAAACCCATGTATCGGAATATACTACCACATCATCCAAATAAACCCTGCAACCCTTCAAATCACCAAGGACTTTGGTCATAAGCCTCTGAAATGTGGCCGGGGCATTTCGCAGCCCAAAAGGCATAACGTTATACCTGTACAAACCGTTTGGAGTGATAAACGCAGAGATCTCACGCGCCCGTGTGGACAGTGGGACCTGCCAGTACCCTTTCAGTAAATCAAATTTACTAACGTATTTGGCATGGCCTATCTGGTCAACACAATCTTCCATACGTGGAAGCGGAAAAGAATCTGGTTTGGTAACTGCGTTCACTTTACGGAAATCAGTACAAAATCTAAGCGTTTGATCCGACTTGGGTACCAGAAGGCATGGTGAGGCCCAACTCGAAGATGAGGGCTCAGCAATGCCATGGTCCAACATATACTCAATTTCAGCATCCAGGTGCCTACGTTTCTCTGGATTCACCCGATAGAACCTCTGCCTGATTGGTGAAGCAACTCCGACATCGATATCATGTTCTATAAGGTGCGTCTGAGTAGGAACGTCACCAAACAAGGACGGAAAAGAGTTTATAAGCTCATATAAATCTGCCTGTTTAGCCTCTGATAAGTGATCCAGCAAAACCTGTAACCGGCACAGCGACTCAGAGTTCTTTAAACGGCCTTCCAACATAGCAGCATCCAGACCAGGCAACCCATCTTCCACCCCAGCTGCCACAGTCTGAGGCGTAGACACTACCGACACCCTTCCCACAGCACACGCTGGAGATGGCTGTGCACATGCTGGAGACAGCTGCGCACATGCTGGAGACGGCTGCACACAGGCTGGAGACGGCTGCGCACACGCTGGAGACGGCTGCGCACACGCTGGAGACGGCTGTTCGGGCGAGCCCGACGCACGACAATAGTATGGTTTTAGCAAGTTCACATGACAGAGCCGAGTGGTTTTTCTACGCTCTGGAGTGGCTATGATGTAATTCTGTTCTGTGACACGTTTTAACACTTCATGTGGGCCAGTAAATTTGGCTTGAAAAGGCGAGCTGGTAACAGGCAACAAAGCCAACACCTGGTCTCCCACATCAAAAACCTAGCGCTCAGTCCGCCGATCATACCACGTTTTCATTTTACTCTGAGCAGCTGCCAATTTGCAATTTCTCGCAAGCTCTCCAGCAGCATACAGTCTGTAACGAAACCCATTGACGTACTCGAGGATATTTTGAGGCGGTTCTGCTTCTTTGCAACCGTCGCGTAACAAGGACAACGGGCCCCACACTGTATGCCCAAACACCAACTCGTTAGGACTGAAACCAGTACTCTCCAGCGTCACCTCCCTTGCCGATATCAACCAGGGTAAACCCTCCTCCCAATCTCCCCCTATCTGAACACAATAAGCCCGCAACAACGACTTTAAAGTCTGGTGAAATCGTTCCAACACCCCCTGAAAGATGGGAAGAGAAGTTTGACCCCTGGTCAGTTTGAATAATTCTTGGGATACCAAAAATTGAGATGAACTGCGTCAAAGCACGCACCAGAGATCTGGCCGTTATTGTGCGCAACGGATACGCAGCCGGATAACGAGTACTTTGGCACATCACAGTAAGAAGATAACTTGCACCAGTTTGAGACCGAGGCAATGGACCCACACAGTCTATAATCAGATGCTGAAACGGCTGATCGACAGCTTGGATGGGGGACAAAGGAGCAGGTGGTATTTTTTGATTCGGCTTTCCCGTTAACTGGCAAGTATGACAGGTTTTAATATGTCGCCACATCCTTTTTCACACGCGGCCAGAAAAAGTACCTCAGGACCCGATCATATGTTTTCTTAACACCCCAATGTCCTGCTTCATCATGAGCCAACTTCAGCACAGACTCTCTAAATTTAACCGGTAACACAACCTGGATAACGGGGTCCCCACCAAAACAGTCTCCGTGCGGCATCCATTTTCGCACCAGCAGGTTGTTGTGCTTAAAATACCCCTGAAAACTATTTCTCACCTCATCCATGGCAGGTACCTGCTCAAACAGGCCCCTCAAAGAAGGGTCAGCTTGTTGTTCAGCAGCAAGGTCCTCCTGTGAAACTGTGAGAGGTACATCAACCAGAGAGAAAGCACACAATTCTGCTGCCTCACAGTCCAACTTCCCAGAACAAGACACACAATCAGGATTTGTTTGTTTCATAGAGCGTGTTACCACACATGCACTCAAAACCTCGGGCGACAGCTCTTCACTCTCAGACTGCTTCCTCACCCACGGAACTGAGGACACCACAGGGGGTGGCGGAGGAACAGCAGCCCAAACCCTCGCACCTGCTACGCCATTCCCCAAAATCAGCGTAATGCCTTCCAGTGGCAGCGCCGGACGCACCCCAACAGCAGCTTTGCCCTGAAAAAGGTCAGAATATGACATAACATCATGTAGTGGAACCTGCAAAATTTTCATGCCCATGCCTACAACAGGAACAGTGCATCCAGTGTCACTCTTTTCAGAAAACGGCAAAACTGAAACATGAATAAAGGAGTCAAAACCATCTGACACAAAAGGTAAGAAAGAATCCTACTTGCTAAGTAAAGGTGCTTCTTCCTGCACATCATTTACCACCGAGGGGAACTTTGGCACAGGCACAGCTAGGCATGCCCCTCTTGGCTGTGCTGCACCAGTTGGTAGAGTTCTCGCCTTTAAAGCGTAACAGTCAGCCTTCAAATGTCCCTTTTTATTACAGAAATTACAGGTCTTATCCAAATTTCTCATGCTACGATCCTTCATGTCAGATCTACTCGGATTGACAGGACTATAACTCGTCTCTGCATGCCCTCCAAAACCACTGTCGCGAGTGCGCAAAAACCCAAAATTACGCCTGTGCGTCAAAACATAATCATCTGCTACAGCAGCAGCTTCAGCAGCTGTTTTTACTTTTTGATCGTTAATGTATGTAGCAATGTTTTCAGGGATATAATTTTTAAACTGTTCCAAGACTATGAGATCACACAGTTTATCAAATGTTTCCACTTTTAATGCCAAACACCAACGCGTAAAATGCGCCGTCAAATCACGAGCAAATTCCAGGTGCGTCTGCTTATCATGTTTCCGCCATGTCCGAAACCGCTGACGGTAAGCTTCAGGGACCAACTCGTAAGCAGTCAATACAGGTGCTTTAACCACCGCGTATTTCTGACTCTCTGTAACAGACAATGAAGAATACGCCTCCTGCGCTCTCCCAGTTAAAACGCACTGCAACATTAACGCACAAGCAGACTCTGGCCACTTTCTTGTATCCGCCATGCGCTCAAACAGCGAAAAAAATGTCTCTGGATCCCTCTCATTAAATCTTGGCAACAATCGCAGGTTACCCACAATATCAAAACACTCTTCAATCGGCTCAGGACAAAGCGCAGCACTTCCCAGCTCCACTAAATCACCAGTTTTCAATGTACCCTTTCCGAGTAAGTCGAGTTTATGCCGCTCTAGAGCCAGCCTTGCCTGTTCTGCCTCGCAGCGCATCTTTTCTACTGCGAGTTGCGTTTCAATATTTGCGCTGTGCTTCATTCTGTCGTGTTCCAACTGTAACCTTAGTAACTCCCTTTGCTCCTCAAATGTCAAATTACCTGCTGAAAAAACTGGAGAAACAGAAAAATCAGTCGGTTTCTCTTGCGCAGCAGACAAGACTCTGATTTCACCCAAATTTGCCTTTAAAATTCTTTTAACGGTGTCCTTCAACCGTTTATCAGAAATCTGGATCTCATAGTGCTCCGCTATTTTTAACAGCTGCTCCTTAGTACAGTTGTCCAACAACTCCTCCGACGGAGCTTTAACAAAATCACTTAATTCAGCCATTTCCACGTCAAACAAACCGAGGACTAAACCCCGTCTCACAGTTCAAAATACCAGGGATCCATCAATGTCACACAAAAAAACGCATACAGGGTGCAAACCAACCCACAAAAGTGAAAATTCCCTCTATCAATTACCTAATAATCAAAATGTAACCTGACCATAACTCATCCCTAGTCTTCATGCAGTTCCGATGGTGGGTACTTATGCACTGATTACCGAGCACGTAGAAAAGCGACCACGGATGGCCACCCCGACGGCCACGGCTGTGCTCCCGAGCATTTGCTCCAACCACGTTTACTGCAACACTACACAAAAAAAAAAAAACGACTAACCCAAAGGAGTAGCGCCGTTATGCCTAGCAGGGAATTATACACTTACCAGTATGCGCTTCTCGACACTTACCTGAATCCACTGGCACCAACACAATCACCTAATACCGTCACCTTACCTCTTTTAAGCCCACTTAACAAAACCCGTATCTCCCCAAAAATACTCAATCACTGCGCCAGCTCCACGTGCTGGCAACAGCCCAGCCCCATAGTAAAGTTGATGACGTCAGCCCATTCACAACTTCTCTACAAGCCCATTCATAATTACTTACTACAACCATTACGTGACAATTTACGCACCAAGTTTGGATGAGCCCCCATTTTGTTATGGCCCGGCTCTTGAGCCATGAACAAAAATAGGGAGACACAAGGTAAACTGCAAAATGAAACAATTTATTAACCCAAATAACCAACCAATACTTAAAGTCCGGACGTAAAAGGCCGAGGCCAACTAAACAAACACATAATGCTCTTAACAAAAACGCTCAACACAAAAAGGAGCCAAAAGATGAAAGAGAGAGAGTTCTTGGAAACAACCAGGTTTTAAATAGTCCTGGGAGGACTGATCAGGTGCTCCCAGGATGGTGATTATAACTCCGCCCACGTGGAACCTGGAACATAAGACACACACACACACAGCAGGCTCTGCTAAAGCAGGAGGCCGTCACAACATTTAGTGAAGAGATGAGTGATAAACAAGCTTACTTAACATACTGCAAATATCAAATATATCATTGATGGCGTTGTAGGGCACTACTGTTGTTGCTGTGCTGAATAAAGGGTAACTGATTGTTTGATCATTTTATGTGTGGTTTTTTAATCAAGCACCAAAAGATTTACGTTGATTACACAATGAAGAAAACAGATAAGTTAATGCATGTTAAGACAATGCATAGTTTTAACTATTCTTGTCCTTCACGTATGCTGACATTGTTATATATTTAAGCATTGTAAAAATTTGATTGGCCTATATGTCTTCTAAAGACCTTTAGGTGTATTTTGTATAAGAGTTAGGTGAAACTATATACAGAAATAGCACACAATAAAATAATGTATTTAACATGATAAATATTGTACAGGGGGGCGGCTGTAGCTCAGCTGGTAGAGCAGGTCGCTAGTGATCCAAAGGTTGCTGGTTTGAATCCCAGTCTCCCCTGGGGTGGAGCTGAGCTGCATGTCGAAGTAGGCAAGATAGCAAGATACTGAACCCCAAAATTGTTCCTGACGTGCAGTTGGCACCTTGCGTGGCAGCCTCTGCCATCAATATGGGCCCTAGCTGGAGACTCGTTCAGGGTGTACCCTGCCTTCGCCCAGAGAGACAACTGGGATTGGCTCTAGTAATCCCCACGTATTAAATCGATATGTTGCAACTCCTTGAAAAGGGGATAAAGCGGTAACATATCTGTGACCCTCACGGAAAAAGCAGCAGATAATGAGATGAGATTAATATTGTACATAAAATATAAAAAGCAGAGGCTAATTATGTTGATAAGGTTTTAAGTAACTACTCCTGCCCTCCATGTGCGCTGAGATTGCTTGCATAGTTAAATATGTAGCCTCATCTCTTCAAAAGATCTACAGGTTCACAATACAAGCAGACACATACGCTTCTTTGTGTCATGAAATACATTTTCCATATTAAATTCAGATGTTTGTAATAAGATACTGTTACACTCTTCAAAGGTCAATTATGTATGAAAAGTGTGTTTTTCGATAAAGACAGGAAGAGAGGCTTTAGGCTCCAACTGTCCAATCAACAGGCTTAATGTTTTTCTATGAACTGACGTCACTAAGCTACATGGACAGAGTTTATGCCCTATTGACAGAATGAATGTTTATGCAGTAATGTTGATAGCAGACAAATTGAATCGGTATGTTGCTACACTGATATAGATAGGCAAACCGAGATTACATGCTACATAAACAGAATTGGCAAGATCAACATGTATGCCACATTTAAGAAATTAATGGTTTTAATGTTACAAGCTGATTATTAAATATAAATCAGTGACAAAAGCATGACATTAGCACTTCCACTGGAAGTGTCTACATGATTTTATATTGAAGTTTATTCTGTCTAAAAATGTTATAATAAAGTTTCTTGCATGCACTTCCCGGCCTGAGACTGGAGCCGGCCTAAGACTGGAGGCTGTACCAAAAGCGACCCCACGCTGGAAGTCTGCAGCCAGACTCCAGATGTGCACCAGAAGTGGAGCCACGAGAACGGACAGTGGAACTGGGCTCTGCAGCCTCTACGAACATCATGACAGAGGTGAAGAGACCAAAGAGGAGGAAACTAAGAGAAATGAAGATAGTGACAGAGCAAAGGGCAAGTGACATGACAATGTCAGTGTCTCAGACTGGCTGTTTTAGTTCTCTTACACAGCTTTGCCAAATAAAAGACTGCACAGACTGAGAGCTCATCAAGTTGCTGTTCGATAGTAGTAACATTAGCTGGCTTGCTAATTTAAGTGGCTTGTGTTGTTGCACTTGCTTGATGTTTGCTGTGTTGGCAAAGTTGTCAACTTACTAGTTATTGATCATTAGGCAAACCTATGACCTTTTCTGACAGGATTTGTGAGTAGCATGTTACAGTCTTACATTCAAATCGCGTAAAATATTAATTACTACACAATTTTGCTTTACAACAGATAAGGTGATTATTATTGTATTTTAATATTTGTGTGTACAACCATAACAATAGCTTTGGTGCTGCATATATCTAATTTCCAGGATCAACTGGCCTCAGTCAGTGTGTACATAAACCCGCTCACTGTTTTGAGTAGCCCTTCGACCTTGCTTTGGAGTATTGCATTGAAATGAAACAGGTATAAGTCTTTCTACAGAATCTTCTTTAATTGGACGAATACTTAATCACTTTTGAATTGCTATTACTAGCCTGCACGCCACAGGGCAAAAACACGAACACAATATGTCTATCCCATAGTGATGTAGCTAGATTTAAGGAAGTGATTCAATCAGCAGAGGACTCCAATAATGCCTTAGTCTTGACCAAATGATGTCTTGTTGGTAGTGCTGCAAGCTCGCTGCGAATGCCACTCAACTGTAATTCCCCTCGAAAAAATCCAAACCATCATTGTGTCTCTTGGACCACATCCTAACTAGGCTGCTTAAAGAAATTGTACCCGCAATTAGACCTCTGACCGTAGTAGATATGATCAATTCGATACTTTTAACAGGCTTTATACCATAGTCCTTTAAAATTGCTGTAATTAAACACTTTCCTAACTCTAACCCTATGCTTGATGTTGATGTTATAGCCAACTGTTGACGTGTTTCTAACCTTTGTTTCTGCCCAACATACTTGAGGAAGTAGTCACCAGTTATGTGACTTTATACATAACATTAGTCTGAGGATTTCAGGTCAGATTTTAGAGTGCATCATAGCACAGAGACAGCATTTCTGAAAGTCCCAGATTACTAGCTTAGTAACTTTGGTTTCATCAGATGGAGGACTTTTCTCTCTACCTGTTTTGTTACATTTAAGATTTAAGAATCCACAAGGTTTGTTTACTTTAACGTCAAGTGATAAGTGACGTTGTATTACTTTTGGTCAATCATTTCCAAAAAGGAAAATATTAGGGGTGTAACAATACACAAAAATCACGGTTCGATACGTACCTTGGTTCTGAGGGCATGGTTCAGTTCATTTTCAGTACAGTATGGGAACAAAATGCAAAACATAAATTTGCTTGTTGTGTATTCAGAACTTTTGTAAACCAAGAATTTATTATAAAATTATACAAAATATGAAAATTACATCAAAAAATAGAATACTGTTGTAAAGTGCTGCCTGGTAATAAGTTCAATAACTTTTCCCAAATAGACAAAATATATATAAAATAAGCTTTCAAATGAATAAAATATTCTCAAACAAAAAATATATGAAATATTATAAAAATAAATTCCTCTCAGCTTGTTAAAGGCTTAACAAAACTTTTCCGCAAGTAGAGTGCAGCACTTACAGTTCCAGGATGTAGCCCTGTTCAATTTTACTTAACCTTCATATTTTTAGCCAGAAAGATTAACTTGTCCACACTGACTCCACCCATGAGTTATTTGTGGGTGCAGGCTTCCATTACAAAGATATAAGGACAACAGTATGATACCAGAGTGTCAAGCGTCACGCTTTGAGTGTGACAGTCACGCAATTTGACCCATTCTCACACCACACGCCACACTTGACATTTCTCACGCTTATATTTCCCCATTCAATACTCTATATTTATTTTTGTATGATAATAAACTTTGGTCCTCGCGCATTGCCGTAGTTCGAGTAACTCTGATTGACTGACCGAGATAACCAATCCCAGACCAATCAATCAGTCCTTTGGGCCTAAATCTAACCAACCACGGAAGGCACCACGCAATATAAACCAATCAGAAGCAACGTAAGGCGGGTCTTGGCGTCTCTAACTATCTTTCACTCACAGCAGCGCCGACATTTCAAACCCACCGTTCTCCTGTGTGTGTGTGAGAGAGAGAGCGTGGGTGAGTGTGTGTGTGAGAGAAAGAGAGCGCGGGTGAGTGTGTGTGAGAGAAAGAGAGCGCGGGTGAGTGTGTGTGTGTGTGTGAGAGAGAGAGTGTGGGTGTGTGCTTCTTTTTCTTGCATTTGTAAGTTGCAGTGCGCTTTTTAATTAATAGGAAATTAAATATACTCTATTTGAAGGCAAGTTTGTTTTTTGCCTGTTTATGTCACTGAACTCACTGTAATAAAATGATTCTTTCAGAATTTATTTGATTTTAAATTTTTTTGGTAATGTGTGGTGAAGGTCTTAAATTTTAATTTTTATGGTCTTAAAATGTCTTAAAAAGGTCTTAAATTTGACTTACTGAAAACTGCAAGAACCCTGATAAATGTATTTTGTCAAAATTCTTGTTACAATTTTCATTTCTAATTTCTGGTTAATTAAGGCTAGCATTAGGAGGCCACAGTGCAGGGAGAGCCGCTGGCATGGAGGTGAGGACATCCGTCTTAAGGAATGAATCAACGTTAAAACAGGCTAAATCGATGTTAAAAAAGGCAAATTTTTTTTCGCCGAACACATCGCATGGCTAAAGTCTCACTCTTGTCATTTTCTGAAACTTGGCGGCCCTGGTATGCACTTTTAGACGATGTATTGACAGTCAGCGTTTTTTTGTACAGGCATCGACACAGTCACCTACACTGTCACTGTGTGCTCTGCAGCGCGCGTTGAACAGTGGTTTGCAGGTCGCAGACCCCAGCATCTTTGTGTAGAATAGTAGTGTAGTAGTGTTTTTCCTGGTTAGCGGACATGGCCGAGGACCCCTCTCGAGATGGGATTCTCAAAGCACACGTCCAACACATCTGTGACCCTCACTGGTAAAATGAACACCAGTTAAACTGTCACACCAGAAACATGTCTTTCTCCGTTGCAATATTTAACGAGGAAGCCGCAGTGTTCCCAAGCAGGAGACTTTAGCGACAAGGGAGGGTCCTCAAGCTCTGTTTTCACACTTGCATTAGCCATGACGTAAACGGGATGCATGTGTAGCTGCAGGCGGAAAATAAACACACGCAACTTCTGTTCCAGGAACTCACCCGTGCACAGCCCTGTATTGAACCGAACATCCTGTAACGAAACAGTTCAATACAAATACATGTATTGTTACACCCCTAGAAAATATTAGATACATTTATGTTTTAAGTCTGATATGGGTTAGGGTAAGGATGCTTGATTTGTTTGCCCTTTTTTTGCCTGTTTTGCCTCAATTTTCTTTCTCTCTCTTTTTCTCTTTTTCTTTATTATATTACTGCCTTAAGTCATGGCAATTTTGCCCAGGTTTGTTTCCGTTAAACAATTTTTCACTCAGATAAGGCATCAATTTAAGGGGAGGGGTTTAGGTGAACATCCCCTATTCCCAGACTGTGTTTTCACAGTCAGTTATTTTCAGGGTGGGTGGGTTGTGATTTTGTTTTTTGTAGGGACTTTTCTCTTTTCTTGGAGGAGAACAGGGTTGGGAACAGGTAGAGATGAACATGGGACTGGGCCTGAGGAATCAACCTTATTTCTAGGGTTAGGGGTTAACAAACAAACAATTGTATTTTCTTCATTGAGCAAACTTTGGTAGCACTGCTGTTACTTCTACAAATCCATGACTAGCATCTGACTGCTATCTTGGAATGGGCCAGGCCTAAATATCCCTGTAAAATGACTAAGCATTATGGATTTACCACGAAGGAAAAAAGTAGAGGTGGCTTTTTTGCAAGAAACACATTTATTGGAAAAAGATGTTGCTATAGTGCAGAATAAATTTTACCATGTAACTGCATCTTCTTTAGACTTAAAAAAGAAAAGAGGTGTAATAATCCTCTCCAAAAGCAGTTTTCAGTGTATAGATCAGGGAGACATACAGAGGGGAGACTTGTTTTTAGAAAAACATTAATTAATGGGTCCAAAATAGCATTTCTCTCTGTATATTCACCAAACGTTTTTGATGCAGAATTCTATAAATACCTTATTCGAACTAGATAAACTTTCTCTCATGATAGGGGGTGACTTTAATGCAGTCTGGCTACACTCTTTGGATAAAACTGGGATTACTGAATCAAGAGAACAACATCTAGCTTCTAAAGCATTACGGAAATGGGCGACAGAATGTTTGGTTGTGGATACTTGGCCAATGTTAAGCCCCCCAGTGAGAGAATTTACCTGTTTCTCTCTGCGACATCAGTTTCTCTAATGTATTGACTACATGTTTGTTTCTACACATAACCATTCTCTCTACCCCAAAATGTGCAGCACGTCGGCACTTTAGCACCACACTTCTATAGAATGAAATCTTCCTAAAATAAATGAAAGAACATTTAGATGAGTTTATTGCAATTAATAAACCATCAATGAATGATCCTTGTATTCTGTGAGAGGCATTAAAGGGATGCATCAGGGATATAACAATAGGGTTTGCTTTCAATCTAAACAACTCTAGACAGCAGCATAATCAGAAATTTGAAAAAGACATCTCTGAGGTAGAAAACATGATGGCCCTAAATGTTACACCTGAGCTGTAACTTAACGGAGTTACTCAGTAAAGACCTACATATAAAGCAGACTTCCTCATCCATAGAACAAGACAAAATTATTATCTACAAGGTGCACAACCAAGTCGCTTGCTGGCAATAAAACGTAAAACCAATGAAAGACTAGCAAACATAACCTCTATTAAATCAACAACTGGTCAATTATGTACAGACACAATTGAAATCAATGATAACTTTATGGACTTCTACTGATCTCTATATACGTCAGAGATAAATTATGATAGCCAATCCACAATTTTCACTACTAATACTGATATCAAGCCAAAGCACTAGCCTCTCGATTGGAGCTCCATATGAATTATCTAATTCAAGAGGATCACACAAGCTACATCAAAAAACACCTTGCCTCAGACAATGTACGCCATCTTCGTCATATCATTGAGTTTTCCAATAACACAGATTCTTCAACAGCTATCATTTCTCTTGATGCGAAGAAGGCTTTTGATCACCTTGATAGGCATTTTCTATGGTCAGTACTACACTGCATGGGCTTTGGTCATCACTATGACTCAAGTTCTTTACTTAAATCCCACTGCTATGGTACTGACAGGGAACATCTGTTCTAAACAGTTGCATATTTCTCATAGCTCTTGCCAGGGCCTCTCTCTCCCTTACCATCTGCCATCTCTCTGGAACCTGTTGCCCAGTCTGTCCGACCAACAGTCATGCATATCAATATACATAACACCCAGCACCTTATTTCTCTATATGCCAATGACATACTGTTTTTTATTCAAGATGTCTCTCAGTCTCTTCCCTCTCTGTTGAACATATTCAACGGTTGTAGTCAAATCTCAGGATATAAAGTTAACTGGACTAAAACAGCTTTACTTCCTCTCAATGCTTCAGCAAGACAGTTGACAACCATACCCAACATTCAAGTGGTCCAAAACTTCAAATAGTAATCTAGTATCAATCCTCCATTCAATGTCAAGCATTATGAAAAACAACTGTAAGGCTCTTGAGACAGATGGAAGCATACTTACTAAGATGGAAATCTCTCTTCTCTTCTTGCATTTCAACTATTAAAATGAACATTCTCCCAAAAATCAACTTCCTCAGCTCAATGGTACCTTTACATACACCTAAAGACTATTGGAAAAAGTGAATTTCTTAATGTCAAGGTTTATATAGGGGAATAAAAAACCCAGACTAAAACTGACATCTCTACAAAGACCGAAAGATGAAGGAGGCCTCAGGGTTCTCAACTTCCAGTGCTATCACTGGTCTTTTCTACTGAGCCCTATATCCACACGGTTGAATCCTGCTTCTCGGGTGTCTTGGAGGCCAGTGGAAGAGAACATAGTGCACCGTCACAGGCTACAAGACCTAATATATTTTACACTCAAACATTCACAAGAAAAATTGGGCTCAGTTATAACCACATCTTTTTTTTCTAGCTTCAACTCTGCACAGTGATACGCACAGTGTGCCTTGGAACATACCTCTTCCCATACATGTATTTCACAGGGTTCTGACCAGCCCCAATGGACTCAATCAATCAATGGTTAGTGGCATACAGGCCTCCTGTGGCATACAGGCCTCCTGTATCTAAAATGCTTTGTTTCTGTTTTCACTTGCTATTCCTGTCGTTGTTTGCTTTGTTCTTTTAATAAATATTATTACCATTATTATTATTATTATTTATTCTATTTGTTTTTCCTTTCTCCCTATAGCTCCTTGCTAATTACATATGCTTCCTTTGGGTAATATTAGTAGAAAACACTACAGACATGGTACTTGTTATGCAGATGATACCCAATAATACTTTGAAAATACTTAAATCAATGAAGCCAGATGACGAAGATCAGTTAAGAAAACCCTGACACATGTCTTGAGCTCATGCAAACCTGAGACCACATAGTAGCCTACAACCCAACCCAGCAGAACAAGGATGCAGGGTTTCTTGTGGTTCCTTCCTCTCCTTGGGAACCCTCTTCTAGTCTTGATCCAGAGGGTAGACACCCTCCCTGCATGTAAGAGTAGGTTTTCGATCTTGACCATGTGTGTGATTGGGTACTATGTTTATTATAACTTATAACTAATTATGCTTACTATAACTAGGGCTAGCCCCTTGGTTATTCTGCTGACATCCACTTTCATTATTATTAATGGACTTTTATTATTATATTTTTGAGTATAATAGTTTACTTTGGTAGTGTGACTGATAACTGCGGTTGTTCCTGTACATCTGTCCTACCCAACATGCACTGTCAGAAAAAATTAGATCCATTTACTCCTGCCACTCATAAATACAAGTAATGGACATATATACATAGTCCTAAAATGATTCTGAAACATATAAAAGCTCTGCCTTCCGCCTACAAAATTTAGGAGCTTAATAAAGAAAATGTTAAATCAATGGAGGCTGTGCTGAGGCCAAGAGGAAGTGACACATCACTGAAAAGGGGAAGTGTTACAATCAGGCTCTGTCAAGACGGTGATGATTCTCTCATGATTACAATAGAGCTAAGTATTAAATTAGCTGTGTAAAGAATGTGTAATGTTTAGCCATGTTTGAAATGGATGTATTAAAAGTTTAGAAACTTAAAGGAAGGAAAGGTTAAATCAGTAGAGAAGCAACAATGAGTTGAGGCCAGGAGGAAATGTTGCAAGACTGTTCGGTTGACAAGAGGACGAGAGGAAATTTCGCACTTCGCTCACGGTCAAAGGACAGTCATCAAGGGATTATTAGTCATTAAATGGAGAGATAGCTGGAAAATGTCCTATTAAGGTCATAAACTAAGCCCCTGTCCGAAGCAAGAGAGTATATAAACCGAAGCACGGACTAAAGAGCGTTCTTCCTCTCGCTTCAGCCTCGAAGAATTACCTGAGATTGAGATTGTGAGCAGCCTAAATATCGCAGAAAGGACTTCAAGAAATCTTCAGCAGAAACAGACCAAGGAAATAAAAGCACAACGGATTAACCATTTTTGCCAAAATGCTGTGGATTACAATTTGGATATTGGAGTACTTTTGTTCACTCTGCTGGCATGAAGTTTGAACTTTGGTGAAATTGAGAGACAAATCTAGCGACTTTTACTGGTGTTATTAGAGACTTTTGTGGTGTCTGTCTGTCTGTCTTTGCCTCAAATATCTCTGCGGATCAGGATCAGACTGACCTGAGAGTTTCAACATGACTGCTGCGTGGTTCAAGGGTGTGCAACGTCGGATTTTTTGGACTGCAATGACACCGTTAATAAATTATTTCAGAAATGCTTTACGAATTCCGCTAGCATTGCTAACCCTAGCCACCATAGCCACGTGCTCACCAGAGCAAATCACTACACACCGTGGCCACGTGCGCATCAGAGCCAATCACTGCAGAGCCCACCGTCACCCCCCACCTAAATAAACAAGCAGATTTATAGCTGCAGCGGCGCGAGCTAAATCGGGATTTTGCCGGCGGTTCGGTCCTGTTCTGTGCATCTAAACAGACTGTTGTGGATTAATGAGACTGAACGCGTCCGGGCCGAGTCTGTTCGGGTCTGAGGAGATCCGGATACACGAGGTCAACAATCTGTGGATGTTCGTGTGTAGCTAGCTGCTAGCTCACTCCCACCCCCACCTCCTAAGTTGACGGACGTGCCGGTGCGTCACGTAACCAATTTAAGATGACGCAGCAACAAGACGCAGCCTCTGTGAGTCTCGGGTCCGACGTCATAGTTGCCAACTCTCCCGATTCACGCGGGAGACTCCCGATTTTTAACCCTATCTCCCTCGATGCTCCCGGTCAGTAATTTCTCCTGTTAATCTCCCGATTTTACAGTAAAGGAAACAAGTAAGATTGTGTCCCTATATTTGTTGCAGTATCTGGCAACCCTGGCCTGCCAAAATCATTTGATTTTGATGATGACGTGATTTTTGTCGGTTTAATATCACGAGCGAATGGGGAATTTAAGTTGCACACAGTGAAAGCACCACACCCCAGGTTATCTTGAAATCGATTATTATTGTCATTACTGCTATTTGTACCGTTGAAGTTGAGTGACTGAAATCCTCGTCATCCTATTCAAAGGCTGCAACAGGCGACTCATCGAACCGGGGTGAAGTTAGTTTCAGTTTGGATATTCTGTGGATATCTACTCGGGTCCAGCTGAGACTTTACTGAGGTTCTCCCAGTGTCAGCAGCAGGAGGACGGTCAGTTCACCTCTCAGAGCCTGGCGCTGAATCACTGAGACTGATTTAGGGACCGTCATTAAATTACTTAGCATGAATATATTAATACAAAATAACTGCTGTTTTTTAGAATATCTTTCATGTCATGTGACCCAGTGACTCCAAACCAGCTGCAGATTGTATCAGTAAACTGGACGAGTAAGACACCTATTGTTATTGTATTTTAGTGCTTCCTCTATTTAATATGAATATTAATATGCAGAAATTATGATTATTTTTCTCAATAGCTTCCATGTCATGTGGCTCACTGACTTCTGAAATGCTCAGGATGTTAATATATTTTCAAGCAGCAATATCAGCTTCTACACTATTTTGTCTCATGTCTTAGATTCTGATTCTGAAATTCTGAAAATGATTTTCTTTTCAAAAATCTCACGAGTAGGTGAGATTTAAAGGGTCATTTTTCAAAAAAATTTCCGAGGGGGGGCATGCCCCCAGACCCCCCTAGTATTGCTAGGTTATCAACTCAGAGCACAGCTGCTATAAAAAATTAGGAGAAACACTATTCTAAGAATTTTGGACATGTGTGGTTTAAAATACAAGGCAAGAAATTATGACAAATAAATCGCACACCTGGCGAAGGAACCTTGTTACTTGGGCCTATACACCGATGAAAAAAATCTCCCTATTTTTCACAACCCAATGTTGGCAAGTATGTCCGACGTATGTGTTGGAGCTGCCTTTTTAAATCATGTTGATAGGCCAAGTAAAACCGACTTATGATAAATAATGTACGCTACGCTTTTTCGTGAAAATTGACCACGTGATTTGGTTGCTGAGGAACGGGGAGAAGTTGTGGGATTGACAGCAGCAGTGACGGTGATAGAGATAACGAGTTTTGAGAGTTGTGACATTTAGCGTGTTTGGAGTGTATAGTTAGTGTGTTATGTAGTATTTGGTGTAGTGTGTTTAGTGTGTGGTGGAGTTGTTTTTTTGTTTAATGAGTCAAAACAATTAGGAGACAGCTGAGTCTGAAGCATGCAGTGCAGCTCTTCATTGAGCTGGAGGGAGCTAAGTGAGCCCTGAGCATTGCCTGCATTTAAATGTAAATAGCTACATATAACCTTGTACATTTCAAAAGCTTGTGCACAAATTTAGCAAACAACAATTTATATTTGCATTCTAAGTAATAAAAAATGGTTCGTTAAACATATTTGTGGTTTTCACAGTAAAAAACTTTTTCCTACTCTGATTTTATGTTTTTTTGTGATTTTAGGTTCATTGTGTGAATATAATAAGTCAAAATGAAAAAAATAACTGTACAGTCATACATGTGAGGTTGTGCTGATTATAATGACACAAACAAGGCAAGGTAAATAGTTTTAAAGTCCGTGTAAAGCGGCAAAAAAATTGTGTTATGAGTTTGTCACACCAAAGAAACATGTATCATTGACCACTGAGCCAAATTTGAAAGATTAAAAAAAATTGTTAAGTATATAAAAGTAGGTCTCTAAATCATGGAAAAACAAGCACTTCTTTCTGCTGTGAAACGCTGGGGGCGTGTCAGTTAGAGGCGCTGGAACCATGCCCATGCGGCGGGGGCTACACGTCATGTTAATGACGCCGGTGTCTCCCCAGGTGTTCCCCAGGTGTTCCCCTTGTATATCTAAACCTGCGGACAGTTTATAATCATATAGATGCTGTTATAACGTGTATTGATTGAGATCCTGACCCACTAAACATCCTGGAGAGTGACGGAGTGAAGTTTTTCGCGCTAAATTACATAATTATACATAATCACCATCAGTAAACAGGACGCTGTCTGACTCTGTCACTCGCGGGGACGGAGGCTGTTTTCTGGGGGACAGTTTCCTTAAGTCTCGGTCAGGAGGGCTGGCGGTCGCGGTGATTTATTTTCGTCAAACACTCGGTGAGTGTTAAACACTCTTGTGACAAGCGTGACAGACGCTGTTTTGTGAGCAGAAATGTGAGGAAGAGTCGGGAGGACAGGGAGGGGACGGACAGGAGGACAGACGCTTCTCCACATACAGCTGTGGGATGTGTTTTCCTCATATAAGTTGCTAAAGACAGTTATAGTTACTACGTTACTTTTGTTCGGTCATGTAACGTTGCTTTGTGGGACATTTCTCTGTATTTAGTTGAGTGAAGGACCTGTGCAGTTAGACTGTCAGACCGACACGCCCTCGCTCCGCGCCTCCGGATTATCCGTTCACACTGGGACGGCTCACCAATAATGCGGCCCTGATACTACCGCCACATACTGCCGGTGGGACCCGCCGTCAGCGGGACGGAGAGGGTCAGCGGCGGCGCGGTCACATCATGCCGGTGGGACCCGCCGTCAGCGGGACGGAGGGCCGGCTGCGGCGCGGCCACATCAAGCCGGTGGGACCCGCCGTCAGCGGGACGGAGGGTCGGCTGCGGCGCGGCCACATCAAGCCGGTGGGACCCGCCGACAGCAGGACGGAGGGTCGGCTGCGGCGCGGCCACATATAGCCGGTGGGACCCGCCGTCAGCAGGACGGAGAGGGTCGGCTGCGGCGCGGCCACATCATGCCGGTGGGACCTGCCGTTAGCGGGACGGAGGGCCGGCTGCGGTGCGGTGGCCACATCATGCCGGTGGGACCCGCCGTCAGCGGGACGGCGCGGCCACATCATGCCGGTGGGACCCGCCGTCAGCAGGACGGAGAGTGTCAGCGGCGGTCAGCAGCGGTCACATCTCCTCGTTGGCGGAGGAGAGGATGCAAGCCGGGGACGGAGTTGACCAGCGTCAATGGACTCCCCCGTTTCCTTACGTTTCATCCGAAGGAAACTTAAATAAGCTAACAGCGCAGTCACCCTGCACACTGTGGCATCCAGGAAAGATGCAGAGCGATGTGGAGGAGACATGGCTGGTTAGCTGACTGGTTGGCTGGTTAGCTAGCTGCAAACTATTGTAAGCAATGCAAACCGAAACTGGAGAGTGAGGGAGAACCGCTGAAGCCGATGCGCTGAACGTATTTATACCACTTCCGCAGCAGGGAGGGGTTTATGCAAATCATATGGCCGCGTTACGTAACGCGGCCATGATTTGCATGATTTCTGACCCGCCCATTAAATCCTGAACACAGAAATGTTGAAAAACTGTTTGTGAGCCTAGCTCCAAAATTAAATTCTACATGGCCAAATGGCTTTTACATGTTTTAAGTAAACACATTTATGACCCGTTTAATGTGTTTAGAAGAAAATGGCTGATTTTGGTTTACACGGACTTTAAGGTGAAATATAATGGCAAAATCAAAAACAGTCCAAAACGGCCAATTATACCCTGGAATATAGTATGTTTAGCTGGCAGCACAGTCTGTGTCCTGTCCTAATCCAGTCATTTACCTGAGTTCCTCCCATAATATATATATATATATATGTATATATATATATATATATATATATATATATATATATATATATATATATCATATTATATATATATATATATATATATATATATCTATATATATATATCTATATCTTCTCTATATATATAGCATATATCTCTATATATATATATATATATATATATATATATATATATATATATATATATATATATATATATATATATATTTGCACATTTTTTTCTGTTCTAAATTTTTTTCTGTTCTAAATGTACCTTAATGTATTTTGTTCATGTTCTTAATACTTTAACAACATAAGAAACGGCAAATACGCTTGCTTTATGAAAGTGTTTATTCAACACTTCAAATCATGCAGGAAAATAAAATTATATCCCCTCACCCTAAATGGGATCAAAATATGGTTATGTCTGCTTTTGGCGAGTGCGTCAGGCTCTCTGCATCTGCCATGTGTTTGGCTTGCAAATGATATCTGAGACTCAACGTACTTCAATGGTAACTCATTTCATGTCAACAGTACCTGCAGATAACTTTTGTCCTATCGACCGAACCATCTGGCAGTGTTTTGAAAGTAAATTTGCCGTTCATAAGTTCTTTCTCCATTTCTTTTAACTTTCGCTTTTCAGTCCACCGTGTTTTTCCCGAACGCCAACCCTGCTGCTTCTTCTTCTGATTCCCTTTCTCATTCTTCTGCCACCCTCTGGATCAAGACTACAGATGCCATCGACGGCCATAAATCAAACAATGCGCGTTCCTTTTTTGTTATTTTTATACCGAGCAGTAAAAAAATTAACGGCGTTAAGAAGATGTTGCGTTAACGAGTTATTACCGCGTTAACTTTGACAGCCCTAATATATATATATATATAGAGATATCTCTCTCTGTCTATCTATCTATATATATATATATATCTATATCTGCCAGGTTCTTGGGAAACAGAGGATACTCAGGGGAAAGGGGTTAGACCCAATCGCAGTAAAACAGGGGACATGAGGCAAGATCAGATAACAAAAGGCGAGCTTTATTTTAAAGCTGAATGCAAACCCAAAACAGACAAAACAGGGACGAAAGAACAAAGTGGCAACTGAACAGCGAAACAACAAAGTGCAAAGGAAAAAGGGCAAAGTACAAATCAAAACCAAAGTTCAAATCAAAATGCAAAATGCAAAATCCAAAATCACATACCAGAAGGAACAGGGAACCGACAGGAGCAGGCATGAGCAGGGGCAGACGAACCAAACGGAAGACATACAATGACCGGACAGGGAGTGAAGGGAACACACAGACTAAATACACAGACGCTGATTACCAGACGAGGAACAGGTGAGGAGAGAGAGGAGGGAGGAAGCCAGGTGGGTTAACGAAGTGGAGGAGCATAGAGGAGCAGACCAGGAGGGAACAAGGCAGACAGACAGAGGGAGACAGAGGACAGACCACAGGAAAAGAACAGGGAACTTTAAGGCACATGAGGCATGAAAACTCAAACAAAACACAACACCAAATCCGCAATCGTGACAGGACCCCCCCTTAAGGGACAGCTCCTAGATGTCCCTCAAAATATAAGTTCGGAGTCAAGTGAAGCCAGGAGGGTGGAGGGAGGTCTGGAGGAGGGCCAAGGTCCAAATTAACAGGAGGGTAAAGGCGAGGACTGGAACCCACTGGAGGCCGGGGACGTGGGCTGGGGCCCACTAGAGGCCGGGGACGTGGGCTGGGACCCACTAGAGGCCGGGGACGTGGGCTGGGACCCACTAGAGGCCGATGACGAAGATGAAGGCGTTCTGGAGGTCGGCGACGAAGAGGTAGGCCAGAAGTCCCTGGAGGTCGGCGACGAGGACGAAGGCTTTCTGGAGGCCGGCGACGAGGACGAAGATGTAGTCGTTCTGGAGGCCAGCGACAAAGATGAAGACGTAGGCGTTCTGGAGGCCAGAGACGAAGACGTAGGTGCTCTGGAGGCCGGTGACGAAGGCACTCTGGAGGCCGGCGACGAAGACGAAGGCTGGCCGTCCCTGGAGGCTGGCGACGAAGACGAAGGCTGGCAGTACCTGGAGACCGGCGGCGAAGACGTGGGCTGGGACCCACTGGAGGCCGGCGGCGAAGGCGTAGGCTGGGACCCACTGGAGGCCGGCGGAGTCAGGAGCAGGAGCTGGAGCCCACTGGAGGCCGGCGGCGTCAGGAGCAGGAGCAGGAACTGGAGCCCACTGGAGGCCTGTTCCTGGAGGAGCCCACTGGAGGCCTCCGACCGAAGTGGAACAGGCGCCGTTAGGTCCGCCGACTAAAGGCCACTGACCGGTGTCGACCGGGCCGCCGACTGAAGGCCACTGGCAGGTGTCGACCGGGCCGCCGACTGAAGGCAACTGGCAGGTGTCGACCGGGCCGCCGACTGAAGGCCACTGGCAGGTGTCGACCGGTCTGTGGCCGGAGCTGAGGCATGGTCTGACGCCGGAGCTGAGGCATGAGGTTGGGCTGGGGCACCAGAGCCTGACTCCAGGGAGCCAGGATGTGGACGGGCTCGTCGCTTTCTCGGTGGGGCCTTGTAGGCCAGCTGGGTTCCCCAGAAAGGGGACATATCAGGATTGGCAGACACTGTGGTTGAGACTGAGGCCTTGGCTGGTAGCCGAGCTGCGGCTACGGCATGGGCTGGGGCTGGAGCTGAGGCATGGGTTTGGGCTGTGGCCTGGAAAAAAAGGTGGCTTGCAGCAATCTGCCAAGCCCTGCTGGTGGGGTTAGTGACAAAGTCCTGGTACCAGCGGATTATCTCCAGGCCATTTACTGCTGGGTCTATTTATATGGTCCGGTCATTCACACACATACTTTTGATGATGTTTTAGTTTTCCTCCGTGGTATCGTTTCAGTATCGATATTGAGATATTTCAGGCAGGTATCGTACCGAAGTCATAATTTTGGTATCGTGACAACACTAATACACACTGACTCTTATGAGCGATCGGTTGGAAACTCATAGGTAATAACCCCGCTATAACATAAGACATGTGATATATATTCCCTCTTATTGACATTTTGAGGCGGACTCCACTTGGTAGCATGACTACCCTTTTCGGAACCATGGGTAGTAGGGTTACTAGTAGGGTGCAATCAAACTGTACATGAAGCCAAAGACCCACAACCGCCGTCTTTGTTCGATTGTGTATGAGCGCATGTGTAGTGATTGCCTTGGGTCGACACATTCACTGCCGTAATTTATTTTTTTTTTTAATTGCAGGTATATGATTCAGTTGAATCGGAATCACCACCTCGGAATCCGTGTTCTCACGTCACTTCCCCAAGTCATGTTCGGCGCTTCCTGTAGTCTCTCCGACTTGATTTCCCAAGTCAGGGCCACTAGTTTTGTAGTCCGGTGAACGTGACTTCCCAAGTTCAGCCATCTTTGTGGATTTTACAGGACTTTTTTTTTTAAAGGGCTAATGAATCATAGTTACATATGTTTTATTAATTAACTATGATAATCTTATCAATTAGTAATAACATTTTTGTTTATCATCAATAATCAATATCGATTCCCAACACCTGCCTCATCTCGTCATCAAAAATTAAACATACATTTCTTCTTTGTTTCCATTATCTATGGCTATGGCACCGTACTAGGTGGCAGCCTGTAACAGCAGCTCCCGTGGGTTTTTAAGTTTTTTCTTAGTTTTTGTTGTATTTGTGTTGTGTTTGTGTTCTGGTTTTCGCTGAACTTTTGGCGGCTCTTCTCCGGAGACTGGGAGAGGACGAACACCTTTCTTTTTTGAACTTTTACGGCACTTTTTGTGATGTTTTTGCTAACCCTAGCAACGGAGGGTCAGGAGCGCATCATTGGGCACATTGTTTACACACGCGACCAGCTGATTGCGCTGTGTGAACCTGCACTGCTACCCGGAGCCAGGCCTGAGGTCCTGAAGGAGCTGCGGAGGAGATGCCGTGGCTGCAGAGCCGGAGTGAAACGGAGGGTGAAGAGGAGGAGACACAGACCGGCTGTACCGGCGATCGTTATGGGAAACGTGAGGTCTCTGGGGAACAAGACGGACGAGCTCGCTGCGCTGATAAAGGCTCAGAGGGAATATCGTGAGTGCAGTGTGTTGTGTTTCACGGAGACATGGCTTCACTCACACATCCCGGACCACAGCGTGGCGATTCCCGGCTTCAGCACTGTCCGGGCGGACAGGGACGTGACAAGCAGCGGAAAGAAAAAAGGAGGAGGGATTGCACTGTATGTGAGTGAGAGGTGGTGTAATCCCGGACATGTTCATGTGAAGAAACGTATCTGTACCCCGGACATTGAACTGTTGACTGTGGGGATGAGGCCTTATTATTTGCCCCGGGAATTCACGTCTGCCATCATTATCGGTGTGTACGTTCCTCCTTCAGCTGATGCAGCGCTGACCTGTGACGTCATCCACTCCGCTGTTGCCCAGATACAGACGCAGCATCCTAACGCATTTATTGTCATCACTGGGGATTTTAATCACGTCTCACTGGACAAAACCCTTCCAACATTTCACCAGTATGTTGACTGCCCCACCAGAGACTGTAACACACTGGATCTGTTGTATGCAAATGCTAAGGATGCATACAGTCCCACAGCCCTCCCCCCTCTTGGAAGATCTGACCACAACCTGGTCCTGCTGACCCCTAAGTATATTCCCCTTGTTCAGCGGCAGCCTGTCCACACTAGGAGCGTGAGGAGGTGGACTCAGGAGGCTGCTGACGCACTACAGGACTGCTTTGAGTCGACAGACTGGGATGCACTTGTTGAGCCACATGGAGAGGATCTGGACAGCATGACTGACTGCATCACAGAATACATCAGGTTCTGTGAACACACCACCATGCCAACCCGGACTGTACGCTGCTTCCCTAATAATAAGCCGTGGATCACCAATGACCTGAAAGCCCTTCTTAACAAGAAGAAGAGGGCGTTCAGGTCTGGAGACAGGGAAGAACTGAGGAGGGTGCAGCATGAACTCAGGGATATGCTGAGGGCCTGTAAAGATGCCTACAGGAGGAAGCTGGAGACCAAACTCCAGCAGAACAATGTGAGGGATGTGTGGACTGGTATGAAGCAGATCACTGGGTGTAAGGTGAGCGGCAGACAGTCATCGGGCAGCCTGGAGAGGGCAAACGAGCTGAACAGATTCTTCAATAGGTTCAGCTCACAGCCTTCTGTCGTCTCCATGACACATCCAGACCCCCACACACCCTCACTGCCCCAAATACTTCCTCCCCTCCCCCCTCACTCCCCTGCTGTGAGCTCTCCTGTGCGGCACCTCTCCTTCTTCTCCTCCTCCTCCTCCACCTCTTCCTCCTCCACCTCCTCCTCCTCTACCTCCTCCTCCTCCTCCACCTCCTCGTCCTCCACTGAAGACACCAGCAGCCTCCCCCGCATGACTGTGACTGCAGGCCAGGTTAGGAGACAGCTGGAGAGACTCCACCAGCAGAAGGCTGCAGGCCCTGACGGTATCAGCCCCAGGATCCTGAAGACATGTGCCAACCAGCTGTCTCCTGTCCTACAACACCTCTACAACCTGAGCCTTGGTCAGGAGAGAATACCAGTGCTTTGGAAGACTTCCTGCCTGGTTCCTTTTCCAAAGAAGTCGACACCATCAGACCTCAATGACTATCGACCAGTGGCCCTCACATCTTACGTCATGAAGGTGCTGGAGAGACTGGTTTTGGCCAACCTGAGGCCGCAGGTGAGAGCCCTGCTAGACCCTCTGCAATTTGCTTACCAGCCCCACTTGGGAGTTGATGACGCTGTCATCTACCTGCTGCAATGAGCCCATTCGCACCTGGATGGTGGAGGAGGCACTGTGAGAATCACATTCTTTGATTTCTCTAGTGCTTTTAACACCATTCAGCCACTGCTACTGGGGGAGAAGCTGCGGGTGATGGGTGTAGACGACACAATGATCTCCTGGATTACTGACTACCTGACAGGCAGGCCACAGTTTGTCCGTATGGGCATTGTTCTGTCTGATGCGGTGGTTAGTGATACAGGAGCTCCACAGGGGACTGTACTGTCTCCTTTCGTGTTCACCTTATAGACCACTGACTTTCAGTACAACACCGGGTCGTGTCACCTGCAAAAGTTTTCTGACGACTCGGCTGTTGTTGGGTGTATAAGTGAGGGACAGGAGGAGGAGTACAGGGCACTGGTAGACAACTTTGTGGAGTGGACTGGACAGAATCACCTGCGACTGAACATCAGCAAGACCAGAGAGATGGTGATAGATTTCAGGAAGAAGAGGAAGACGGCTTTCCAACCTCTGTGCATTCTGGGAAAGGATGTGGAGGCGGTGGAGGATTACAAGTACCTGGGTGTTACCATCAACCACAGACTGGACTGGAGATCTAACACTGAAGCTGTTTACAAGAAGGGGATGAGCAGACTTTACTTCCTGAGGAAGCTGAGATCCTTCAACGTGTGCAGCAAGATGTTGGAGATCTTTTATCAGTCTGTGGTGGCCAGTGTACTTTTCTTTGCTGTGGTTTGTTGGGGAAGCAGCATTGGAGCCAGCGACACCAACAGACTCAACAAACTGATCAAGAAGGCTGGCTCTGTGATTGGCTGCAAACAGGACACTCTGGAGGCTGTGGTGGAGAGGAGGACACTGAAAAAACTGTTATCCATCATGGATAATCCTCTCCACCCTCTCCAACTCACACTGGTCAGACAGCGGAGCACCTTCTCCGGAAGGCTGCTTCAGCTTCGCTGTCGTAGCAACAGATACAGGAAATCTTTCCTGCCATCTATCTATCAAAGATCTGTTTTTACCTCATCATCACCTCTTACTCAGGAAACAAATTTAATTGATGAACATTTTTAATCATAGTTTTCATCACCAAAATTAACACTCCCCACAAGTGTAACTATAGTACTATGTAGTACTGCTACTACTATCAATAACAATAATAAAATTAAAGCTGCAAGCAGCGATGAATGGGCCCTCGCAGTCCACGCGCATCTGGGCATGCTGCTGTCGGGGTGTGCTACTAGATGTATTCAGTATGCTAGATGCAAGACCCTCTATATGTTTGAACAAACTGAGGTAGATGGCAAATTGTATGTGGAAGTTATAATGAGTTGATGGTTTTACGGGAAGCATTAAAATGGACCACGCCACCAAGTGTGACGTAGGTGAAAGCTTTTGATAAGTTTTGTCCACAGATGCTTCTTGCAAAGTTTGTTGCAAATCGCTGAAATGCCCTAGGAGGAGCTCGAAAGAGTAAGTTTATCATTTTTTCACAGAGCCTTAGTGGCTGATGGGGAAGTAGTCACCTGGGTTTCATGTCATTGAGACAGACCAATGTGAAGATATGCAACACTTCATGTTTTGAGCAAAATGTACAGAAATGTGTTATTTGATAACTTGAGTATTGTTTAGATTATAACAATCATTTTAATAACTTTTTGTCAGGAGAGTCCACAGATGTTGTGTGCAAAGTTTAGTGCAAATCGGTGAAATATCCTGGGAGTAGTTAGAAAAAGTAGGTAAATGGGCATACCATGAGATTCAGCACAATTCAGTGAACGCGTGGATATAAGGTTTTTGAATGTGCGACAAAGTATATGTGAGATATAAACCAAAACGCACTTTCCTTGATTATAGTGCCACCTAGTGGTAGACATTGAGGACGACAATAGATTACGACATTTTTGGGCAGGTGTGACGTATATTCCAAGTTTGGTGAGTTTTGGGGTATGTTCAGGCAGTGAAAAATGCAATCATTTGGGACAAAAAATCGTGACTACAAAAACAATAGTGACCTCGCAGGTGGAGACCTGCTCAGGCCCAAAAAATAAAGATCAAATAAATGTTAAATGACTAATCAAGGCAATACATTAACAAGAACACTAACTTACCCTAACTTGCATGTTAAAAGGGCACTATGCACTTTTGGAGAACAAATTCAAACTCGGAATTTTATATTTACAATATTAAGGATACAGAGGAAACATATTACATTTTTCCATAAGTAAATAAACAAGCTGTTCTCAGAGAATTTTCCCAGAACACTGTTTGAATCTGGAAAGGTGGCAGGGTAAAACTGTATAGTTTTTTTTTTCCTTTAAGGTCAGTTTGTTTATTCAGTCATGAAAACAAAGAGAGTTTGTTTGTTTAGATAAAAAAAAAAAAAAAACAATCTGTGAAGACCTAAGAAGTCTTCCCCAAAGCTGCATATTGCACCTTAAACACATATGTCGGCAGTTATATAATACTACTGAACACTCCCCAGGAACCTTAATTACAGTAAACCACATGAGTTATCTTTCTTATAATTTCTCGATTTAATATATAAATATAAACTATGATTGGTAACATATTCCTTTCTAACAACCATTGGAGGGTTATGTTTATACAGTACATACTGTTTCATGCCACATATCAATACTGTCAATGAAGTTTGTTAGCACTAAGAACACTTACTGGGGGGTGTGGGGGAGTTTGTAACTCCATCAGAGGAGGTGGTAGTGGCCTTTGACTCTGCAGGCAGTGTTGGCCTGGGGAGGGAGGATGGGGCAGGACACAGGGTGGGAGCTGGTCCAGGGGGTGCCAACATCTGAGATGAGATGTAGTGACTTGGCACTTTAACCTGATTGCTGCCATTCAGCTGAAAAAATCAGAAAGGCAGACAACCAAATATATTCATATTAAACATGTGCTGCAACACTGCTATCCCTTTAACTATCCAGTTGGTCAGCCTAATCCTAAAGCATAAATCCCAAATGTGTTTTTATTTACTGCACCATGAAGCTAAAAGCCTTTCAGAAGCAGTTATTCCATCATATTTGCAACTCTCTTAACAAAATTAAACTATGGTTAAGCGTTAGTTAATTAGTTTATCTTTGAGTTTTTAGTTTTGTCTAAATGATTTAAATAAGTATGAGCTGATGCAATTGTGAAATCAAACAGAACAGGTTTGAGAGAAAACCTTTCTAGATTGTAATCAAAACATGTTTTAGTGTAAGTTTAAGTGTCATTAATACATTTGTGATTAAAACATATTTGATTAAAATATATTTGATTATTTTATTAAACTTTTACATTGTTACTCCCCTCATCCCTGGCCTCACGGGGGCATAACACCTGTGACCTATGCAAGAAAGCTCCTACCAGCCTTAATTGCCACACTAGCTTTAATCAAAAACTAGTGAATAATCAAACAGACAGATAATTCAGCTTTTGGTTGTAAAACAGTCCATTTCCTTTTTTTTTTTTTTTTTGTTTTACATTTTGTCAAGTCTTTCACTTTGTAACAACTACCAGGGGCCTGATGTATAAATGTTGTCAGAACACAAATAGATTACCAATCATCATCCTTTCGACCTTTTAACTATGATGACTGAGATATTACCATGAAAATAGTTTACAAGTAATTGTGGTACAGGAGCTATAAATAGTATACAAAAGTAATGACATGCATCTGAAGAAAATGCTGCTTGTAACAGGTGCATCATGTTTTGCAAAAATGCCTTAATTTATGCAACCATATGAGCAAATCTTAGCTAGTTAGGAAGTTAGCTATGGGGAGCGCAGCTTTGCAGCACTAGATTAGGAATACTAGCAAGTTTTTAAAAACTTTTTGTAAGCTAAAGAAAACTACTAAAAACAAATAATTTAATCAATAAATACTCAGTATATTATAGCTTAAATAGGTTTCATCTTTAAAGGTGCAAAATGGAGTTTAGGAGACGAAATTTTAACTCATAATTTGAATATGTACAATAATTATATATTTATATATATACACACACACATATTCCTGATCAAAATTTTAAGACCAGTTGAAAAATTGCAAGAATTTACATTTTGCACTGTTGGATCTTAAAAAGGTTCTAAATAGAGTTTCAAAATGCAAAAAGAAGAAATGGGAGTGACACAAAAAAAAAAATTCAGTAAGCAATTTATTTACCATAATGACCATCGCATCTAATTCTGTCTTTATTCTGGGGAGCTTTTATTTTGCTAATTTAATATGATTTAATTTATTTTGGTAGATTTTGTTCTGCTGTGTGACCTTTGACATTTCTGTGATGTCACTTCCTGTGGATTGGCACCGTTCTCCTCACTAGGTTCCCAGACCCCATGAGGAGAGGTAAGAGTAACTAGTGTTCACAACTGTTGCGTGTTAAAATGTGGTAACAAACACTAAACAGACGTGCAAATTTTACATGGTAAATGTCACACATTTACTATTATTATTTTGGAGTGTGCAGCATTTTTCTGTAGCATGCTAAGTTAAGCTAAAGTAGCATCACAGCAGTTTCTCATGCAGGTTGATGTGTTCCCTTGTTTTTTATGGAGGACCAAACCTGACATAAGTATAAATAAATAAATAAATAAATAAATGCATAAATGCATAAATAAATACATAAATAAATAAATAAATGCTGAAATAAATGTATAAATAAATAAATGCATAAATAAATTCATGCTTAAATAAATGAATAAATAAATAAATGCTGAAATAAATGTATAAATAAAAAAAAGTATAAATAAAAGAATAAATGCTTTTTATTTATTTAAACATTTCTGTTCACCTACATTTATTTATTTCTGTATTTCTGTATTTCTGTTCACCTACATATATTTATTTCTGTATTCTGTGTGAGGAGGTAGGAGGTCCTAACCTCAGTCAAGAGCATGATTGGTTACAGGAGTGTGCTCGATGAGGGTCTACTACTTCTGCCTTACTAGCAGCGCTGATTCCTGTACACTGTACAGGAATGTTGCTGGCTACCAGCAAGCCCGCTCAGCTAACTGTTAGCTGCAGTTGTTGACATTTGTTCATGTAGCTCTGGTTTAGTAATGAATTTGACTGGCGTTCATTTTAACTTGCGAGGGTCCCAGGTGTGCTGGTGGTGTGGTTTGAGAATCCCGTCTGGAGAGAGAGGGGTCCTCAGCCATGTCCGCTAACCAGGAAAAACATTCTGCTCATCGCTCCAAGTCATGTATATGTGTATTCTAGACGAGCGCTACAGAGCACAAATCGTCCAAAAGTGCATGTGTCGTTCTCATATCTTTGTCATGAATGTCTGTACTCTCAAATAACTCATGGGTGGAACAGGCTGAGGCATTTGTTCACGCCGAGCAGCTCGAGAGCGGAGTGGAGACCCCTTTTAGCTCTTATGTTAGCTGTTAGCTGCTCGCTGTAGCGCAGCGTCCAGGCTACCTTGTGACACCGGTTACCATCGGGTATTTTTCATTCCGCACTGTTCAAATGATCGCTTAAAGCCATCGTTCCGAGCCGCATACATTGTTATTAAGCTGAAGCTAAGTCGGTGTGAAAACTGTATGTCATACAGCCTGCTGGTCAAACAGTCTGTGTCATGACTGTAGATTCTTGTTCCTTGTTTTGTTATCGGTTGTCATGATTTTGTCTTGTTTCTATTTCCATGTCTTTGTATCTTGTCTTGTGTCTTGTTTTTCCCATGCCCTCATGTGTCCTTTAAGTTCTCCTGTGTATTTTCCTATGTTCCCTCTGGCTCCCTCTGTCTATTGCTTTGTTCCCTTCATGTTCTCATGTGCCCCTCCCCTTCGTTGTCTCAGCTGTTGGTCCACCTCACCTGTTCCTCGTCTTGTCATCAGTGTCTGTGTATTTAGTCTCTGTGTTCCCTTCACTCCCTGTCTGGTCATTGTTCTTCTCAGCGTCCGTCTTTGTCCATGCTCCAGTTCATGTGCCTGCTCCTGTCTGTTCCTTGTTCCCCCACGGTATGTGTTTTTGGATTTGAGTTTTGTATTTTTCCATGTTTGATTTGAACTTTGGCTTTTTCTTTGTACTTTGTCTTGCCTTTTAGTTGCTACTTTGCCTTGCAGTTTTTGTTGCTACTTTGCCTCTTGCCCCTGTTTTGTCTGCTGCTATTTTTGTGTTCAGCTTTGAAATAAAACTTGCCTTTTGTTTCCCCGTATCCTTGCCTCCCGTGCTTAACTGCATTTGGGTCCACCTTCCCTTATCCATAGTCTTTCCTTAAAACCCCGACCTGACAGTCTGCAGAGTACGTTGACATCCAGCCTGAGCTCAGCGTGAGGTCAATCAGCTGTGGCAAATCGTGAGACGTCCAGATCAACCTGTGATACAAACACCAGTAGTGACAATGGTTCATAGGAAAGCCCAGACATGTATCTCACTCTCGGTGGTAACATGTATCAACAGTTAACCTGGACGCTACGCTCTTGGCGCTACAGCGAGCAGCTAAAAGCTAACTAGCAGCTAATTAGCAGCTAACTGCTAACAGCGGTGTCCACGACGCTCCCGAGCCGCTCGGCGTGAACAAATGCTTAATACTGTTCCACACATGAGTTGTTTAAGAGTACAGAGATTCACGACAAAGATATGAGACTGACAACATGCACTTTTGGATGATTTGTGCTCTGTAGCGCTCGTCAAGCAGTGGTTTGCAAGTCGCAGCCCCGGCTTCTCCGTGTGGATAGAAGTGTTCAAGCCACGTCTAAACGAATACACGTATACATGACTTGGAGCGACGAGCAGAATGTTTTTCCTGGTTAGCGGACATGGCTCTCCAGACAGGATTCTCAAACCACACCACCAGCACATCCGGGACCCTCGCAAGTTAAAATGAACGCCAGTTAACCTGTCACACTGGTCGAGGCCATTAAGCTAACTGGAGCTGTTTTACAACGTTACAGAGAGCGAGGCTTGAGATCAGGAATCGTTTGCTTTTGTCTGGCTCTCCGATTTGACCAATAATGCTCTTGACTGAGGTTAGGACCTCCTACCTCCTCATTTACATATGGACACAGAAATACAGAAATAAATGTAGGTGAACAGAAATACAGAAATAAATAAAAAGCATTTATTCTTTTATTTATACTTTTATGTATACATTTATTTCAGCATTTATTTATTTATTCCTTTATTTATGCATGTATTTATTTATGCATTTATTTATTTATACATTTATTTCAGCATTTATTTATTTATGCATTTATTTATCTATTTATTTTATTTATTTATTTATTTATTTATACTTATGTCAGGTTTGGTCCTCCACAGTTTTTAAAGGTGTGCTTAAGGAAAGCTGACCTCCCGGTCAGCAAGGTAGAAATTTTCTTCCTCTCATTCTCCATCATCCACGAACACAACGCAGAGCCTGTAGCAAACCAATGTGTCAGCCCAGACCAGCTACACTCAGATAATTTGTATTTTGTCATTTTCCTTAATTTTTGTGAGTAGGCTACATAATTAAATGATTTTGTTGTTTGTCCATCTTAAGTTTGTTTATGGTTTATGTTTCTGACTTTGTTGTGCTGTATATCCCTAGAGTGATTTATTTTCTAAAGTGATCATATGAACTATGCTGTTTTGCTGTCTGACTTACTGTTGGGCTCAAAATGCTCTGTGCAGCTTGATGCGGCTGCTGTTGACTTCCATCAAAAAACAGATTCAGCGCATATTCTTTGCCAAGAATCTATCATGGCCGTAATGTGACGCAGACTTGCCCAGTTGCAACTGCTGGTTAAGGTACATACATGCATGCATGCATGCATGCCAAATCCAACCTTGCGACAAAACGCTGCAGATTGTTGGGACGGTGTCACTCTATGGTCCCCTGTGTGTGATGTTTTTGAAACCCCCTCTGATCAGTTTGGCATCATTGGCATTAAAGCTGGATTTTAAAGTGGTGCACGAAGCCAAACTGAGTGAATACACACATTACGTGAATACACACAGAATGTTACTCCACTGTAGCTTCAGTCATATTCTGATCAGTAGCTCATGTGATTGGTCATGTGAAGTTGGGCTGCAATTCTTCAAAAGTTGAGTTGCTTTAAACTTTTCTGCCGCAGCTGGCTGCATATTTTTTTTTTTTTTTTTTTTTTTTTTTTTTTTTTTTTTTGCAGAAACCCCTAGGGCCCACACCGCTGCATCCCATATGGACTACCCTCATTAAAATGAATGGGAAAACCAGAGTTTTTGCCACAATGCTGGATCCTGTGTAAATTCAGCCTCACTCTTCCCAAGAAGTTTAGCCAAGTCCAGCCCTTGGACTTATAAAGCCTATTCCTAAAATATTATACATCACGTTCACTTTACTTTATTTATTCCATCAAGTGCATATCAGATTTGTCAAATACCAGAAGGATTAAAATGTGTAGAATGACTTTAAGTAACATCACAGAGTATCCTGGCTGGGTTTACAATACACAAACCATTATGCACAAGTGACAGATTTGTTACATTAATTTCCTTTTTTTTTTCTTTCTCTGAGGCGAATTCTGTAATTAGACCATAGGATCCAACAAAAACATTTTTATCACAAATTACTCCTGACAGTTCCAATCTCCATCACCTGGTTCAAATCGGCTATAATGACATCACCACAGCTCAGTGCTGCATGAGTTTGTGGAGTGGTGTGATAAATTGCTCTGGAGTTAAACACAGACAAGACCAAAGAGATGGTGGTGACCTTTTCCACCAAGCAGAGGGAGCTGGCTGCAGCTGCCATCTGCACAATCCATGGGAGGAGTGTAGAGCTCAAATTTGCCTCCAACACTGAGGAGATCCTCAGGAGATAACAGCAGCGGCAGTATCTCCTGAGGAAGCTCAACACTGTTGGGGTAAATAAGAACATTCTACGGACATTTTATTTCTCCTTCATAGAGAGTGTCATCACTTTGTCCATCACCTGCTGGTTCCACTCCATAAGCCTGCAAAACAGGACACGCCTGTAGAACACAGTCAAAGTCTGCTCTAAAATCATTTTGAGTGCCAATCAGAGCACTTTCCACTGTGTGCAAAAAGCAAAGATGGACAGTGTGCAGGATCCCTCAGGGCCCCTCCCACACACTGTTCCCAGCATTTAAGTGGCTCCCCTCGGGATGCCGGCTACACCGCCCGGGATGCAAAACCTAGATGAGGAGAGCAACCTTTGTTCCCAAGGCTGTTCAACTCCCACCCATCCCTGCCCTAGCCCCCAACCTGTTGATGGTCACTGCATTTCTTACTTCCCCTCCCTCTCTGTTGCATTTTTCACATTTGCACATTTGCACTAACTTACTGCTGTCTCTTCATCCACAACCAAACCTACCTCAATGCTACTTTGAACCTCATGTAAGTACTGTAAATATCTTATAAAGTTTATTTGTTCTATCTGACTTATTTTGTGTCTGTTTAACCAACATGTTGACTTGTGAACTTTACATACTGCCACTCACACTAAAGATAAAGATAGTGAAAATAGAGGTGGGTAGAGTAGCCAAAAAAGTAGTCAAGTACAAGTAAAGATAACAAGGCTGCCCACTGACTGACAGCAGTTCAAGTCATACCATTGGATTTTTCAAGGACACATGGGAATATTTCCAGCTGTTTTGTGCATCCAAAGCTACAGATTTTTTAAGAACTGTGGACATTTCCAGTGTTTTTTGGCCACCAAATCACCCAACCATGATGTTTTTCTGACCCTTACTAAGTGGTATTTGTGCCAAACCCTGAGCAGAGCTTAAGCACACCACTGTGACAACAGATCATCCGTTTTATTTTATCTGTCCTTTTGCAGCCGCAACTTTACCTGTTTCCCTATATTCTTTCTTCCCATCGCTAATTTCCCAATAAGCAGACTCATTAGGATGCTGCTTTTATATAACAACAAAACATTGACTCAACGCTACCAACAATGCTCCTGGGTTATCGTGGCTACACAGTGAGTTCTTGAAGTGAGCTAGTGAACTTAACACTGTACAAAGTGTAAGGAGCGGGCAGAAAAGAAAGTCACTGGTTGCATGACCCCTTCTACCTGGCCCTAAACGAGTGTATAGAGTATTTGTGCCAGTGGCTCGACCTGACTGCAGCAGCGAAACTACTGGCACTACTGTACCACACCTGTTTTTTATGGGGTTTTATTAATTTTACTAAACAAACATTTCTAAAAATCTAGCTTAGAACTGCAATGATCTGATTGTGAAAAAGTCTTAATTGTTTATCAAGTTGGCCAACTGTTAGCCATCTGAAGTCGTAGTGAAGAAAAGGGAACCATTTTTGGAGTTATCTGAATGCTGTACTCACTGAGCTGGGGGTTTGATTGGCAGGGTCGCAGGCTAATGAGACCAGATCTTTTAGAGGGTCCTGGGCCAGATGAGGAGGATAGCGGATTGCCCCATGGGGAAAGTAGGAGGAGGATGGGAAATGAAGAGCTGAAGAGGGGTGGGGACTACGAGACAGACCTGGAAAGAGGTAGAAAGAAAGATAAAGAGAAGAAACAAAATGGTAAATTACTTGGTGTGTGTGTGTGTGTGTGTGTGTGTGTGTGTGTGTGTGTGTGTGTGTGTGTGTGTGTGAGGGAGAGAGAGTGAGTGAGAGAGAGAGAGAGACTGACCACTGTGAACAGCTATGACTGGCCGATGGTGCTGAGTGAATGAGCCCAGTCTTGGTGAGTCTTCCTGAGGAGAGGGACTGTCCAGTTCTGCCTTCTTCACTGGGGGAGACAGACCTTAAACAGAAACACACATTAGTGTTAATGTGGGCAATGAATCTGGATTATTTTCTGAAATATTTTTTTGAATAGCCTTTTAAGAGAGTGGCCTAAATTAATTTGTGTGTACACATAACAAACTTATCTTTCTTCAAAGTTGAGGAATTTTGGCAGAATGGATCTTGGCAGGGTGTGCTCCTTCTATTTGAAGAGTTGCTTCACCGGGTATATCAAGATTGTCTCTGAGTAACTTTTCCATAAAGTCGATCATGAATGGTGACTCTTTTTCAGCTTCCTCCAGAAATCAATGCATCCTAATGTTTTTACGCCTGGAGCAGCATTCCTGATCTATTATTTTGGCATCTAATTTGATCTGGAGCTTCAGCATTTCAGTGTACAAAACTTTTTAGCAAGGAACGGTTGGAGGAGCGTTTGAAGTGCTGCCATCTTGAAGGTTTTTCACCCTCAAGTCCAGGCTTAGTTCTTTCAATGTAATCAAGAGCCTAAGCACTGTGCTGTGGTCTTTGGAAAACAGCATTAGTGTCAGTGCACCAGCAACTCATTCACAAGACTCAAATTATTATTGGTCAAAACATGAAGAGTTTGAATCAGTTAGGAGCAGGAAGTCAATAATTGTTTTGTTTCACCAAAACGGCAGCTTACCTCTGTGTGGCAGGTGAACACACTACTACTACTAATACTACTACTACTACTACTACTACTACTTTCCCCTTTACATACTTTTCTACCATACATATATTGTATATTCACTGCCATTTTTGCACACTCGTTCTGATGTAGATTTTATTTTATCTTCAGTTTCCTGCAAATATACAATTCTGATTGCATTTTATAATTCTATCCTGTATTTAAAAAATTAATAAAATAGAGACATCAAATACAATCTGGCTGATTGCAATTTCTTTTCTTTGCCCTATTTGCTTAGCAACATGCAGAAAAGGTGTTACGTAAAGATGGACAATAAATCAATATCTCAGTAATGCTTTTGCTTTATTGATAAATGCTGTTGGGGCACTGGAAATTTTAGGCCTTTTTCTTGTTCAAATTCTTACACACATTTACTCTTATGTATATGTTCTCTTATTCTTCTATAATGTTACCTCCTTCCATGTCATCCGTCCAGTTCCTGGAGCTGCTGGCAGGTGAGGAAGGTGAGTGGTAATACTCCCCCCCTGGACTGTCAGCCTCTTCCTCCATAGAGCCAGACTTAAGACGCTTACTCCTGTAGACACAGACAGAGACACATAAACAAACACAGGCATTTACATCATGGTATAATGGTGCACTGTGTTACGTGTGTGTGCTGTCTGCTGTTTAAGCAGCCTATCTCCTTAACTTAATTAGAAACCGTAAACACAGTTCTAGATATCTTTTTGACACTGTAGCCAAACATATTCTAAAACATCTGCTCAGTAGCTGTTTGTTCGTTAAGGCTCAATATCTTTCAAGATGTTTTCCACAGAAAAATGTATCATTTTAGATACAGATTTTTTTCCTCATCTCTAGCAATGTATTTCACTTAAATTGACCGTGCAATATGTTAAATCCCATTCAGTGTCTGCTCTGAACCATTTTGAAATGATCTGTTGATCTGAAGCTGGTACGATTTTTTTAAAGCAACCTCCTGCCTTACCTTAACATTTTGAAGATCTCTGACCATCTCCTGAACCTACAATACTGAAAATGTTCATTTGCAATTTACGACTGGCATTTATCCTACTATAATTTGAGAATCATTTGTTTTTGTATCCGTTTGTGTGTTTAACTTGTCCTGAAAGCGTATGGTGAGGACCGCGGAGTCTGAATTCTGTGCCGAGATCCTGGCGCCATGTAATTGCATCTTCTTATTCATTTTTCCTCATTTGCACTAAATTGTCTCCTGCTTTTGTTGTACTATTGTGTATCATTTCCTAATGCTGCCAAAGGCATGGGATTGGTGTTCCTTCGCTCTCTCTCTCCAGAGAAGACAGCTATGACATCTGCACAATGCTGATGTGCTGTTTTGTGTTAGCATACTAATACTAGCTACCAAGCTGCACAATCATCTTTTTATGCAGTCTACATGACCAAGTGACAATTGGATGTAGGGATACATTATAATCTCTTTTCTTTATTACAACTTAACTAATTTACTATAATAATTGTAGAGCTGTGTCATAACAATAGATCCAATAAGGAGTAGTGTGGGCAAGCCAATAACTCATTACAGACATGTAACAAGACCCAGATCAAATAGAAACAGGTCACAAGACTAACCAGCCATTACATCATTCAGCGACATGTTAACTTCATTGATGAGTTTTCATCCATAACCCACAGACATTTGGCCAACATTGTATCCAGAATTAGTGTTACATCACCAACTGCAACTTGATATTCTCACATTGTAAATGAGACCCTTTCATCTCGCCTGGTCCCAGACTTTTAAACAGGCCTGTAGCCAAGGAACCCCATCTAAGAAATACCGTAAGGAAACAATATGTTTGACAAATTCCAATCTTTTTTTTTTTTTTTTAGAAAGAACCATTGTATGGAAATAGCATTTACACGTTTATTAAGTACAGAGTCTGAAAATATTATTGTTTCCATTTGGCTGGATTTAAGCACGGCCTATGATTCGGTTAAACAATTTTACTCAATTCAACACACTTAGAAACTGGATTGGCCTAGAGAAAACTGTTCTTAACTGTTTTTCCTCCTGCCTATCAAACAGAATATTTAGAGTCACTCTGGACAACTTTACTTCCACAGTTATTTTAATGTTATGTGGGATCCCACATGGCTCAGTCCTTGGCCCTATTTTAAATTGCATTTGTTGTTCCTTGGCCATGTTAATCGCCATTGTACCCCTGTGTTGACTCTCAATTATATCTTTCATTTAGCTATAAGAATTGTAATCACCTGGATTATTTGTTCCCCTGCCTTGGACCACAAACAACATAAAAACCTGGGTGTTGTTTTTCATCAGTATCACAACTTCAATGAACACATTAACAGCATTGTTCAAACATGTCATTTAAAAAGGAAGGCACATCCTTTCTCCATCCTATACCACTGTAACTCATTACTCACTTCCCTAAACAATAGAGCAGTTACCCATCAACACTTAGTAGAAAATAGAAGTTGAAACACTCAAGGTTGGGGCTACATCACTGTGATCCTGGAAAAATTGCAACCAGTGGAAACTGCACAGTTAAGCCATGGGCTGAGGAGTCTGAGGAGGCTCTAAGGGACTGCTTTGAGTCAACTGTGTGGGAAGAACTGTGTGTTTCTCATGGGGAGGATGTCAACAGTTTAACAGGCTGCATAACAGACTACATGAACTTCTGTAAAGATAGCACCCTACCCACCTGGACTGTACAGCGTTTTTCAAACAGCAAACCCTTGATAAACCCTGACATAAGGCTCTCCTTAAGGAGAAAAAGAGGGCCTTTAGGTCAGGGAACAAGGAGGAGCTGAAGGCTGTGCAGAAGGAGCTGAGGTAGAATATCCAAGCAGGGAAGAACAGCTACAGGAGGAAGATGAAGGACTTAAAACCATCTCAGGGGCTGCCGGATGTGAGATGTGAGTGAAGGACCTGAACCTGTTCTTCAATAGGTTTGGCACCCACCCCTCCCCCAGCCCAGTCATCTCTGCTGCCCCCCAAACCTGGCCCTCTTGACTCAGTGCAGGTGGTGGGAGAGATCAGGATTGTAGATAAGCTGTCATCGCTGCTGATGCAGTAATCCCACCCCCTGCAGGTAACTTTCACAGCACTGGGCAGCTCGATCAGTGACAGACTGATACACCCCAAGTGTGTGAAGGAGAGGTATCACAGGTCCTTCCTTCCTGCTGCTGTCAGACTTTACAACCAGCATTGCTCCATGTAGACCTCACTGTACACTGTGCAATAACAACTCTACACATTCTCATTTGGTTTGCACTAACTTGGCAATGTTCATATCCAAATGTATTATTTATTAATAACAATACAGTGCCACACTGTTTATTCTATACATACCAGTATTGCAAGTTTGTTTTTATTGATAACCTTGTTATTATATTGTTTACTTTTTACTATTATTGTTTACTGTTAAATTGAACTGTCCACAGTTTGGCTGCTGTGACACAGAAATTTCCCTGTTTGCAGGACTGATATAGGTATTCTGATTCTGAATATCCCTTATTCTGCTACAACCCCCCTGATATCAGAACCAAATCTCATCCAATCCAAACTTAATACAAATGCGTCTATGTTGTTTGCCCCAAGACACGTTGTTTTATCGCTCTTTTTTATGGTTAGGTTCCAAACAATGAATGGTGCAAAGACCCTCTTGACATGCAAGGAAATATTATGGCCCGAGCACACAACGGTGCATTAAACTGGCGGGGCAGCAAAAATTGATCTTTGCCCAGAAACCGGAAGTTCGTAAATCCACTCTGCATGGTCATACTGCATCAAACTTCACGTCCCAGCCTTTCATATTTACATGCCAATATTCTGTTACAGCCATAGTGCTACCTACTGGCAACAGGAATTTTTTTAATGAGTGATTTTTCCAGGCCAAGATGACCAAATTTGCCTTATAAATGGTAATGAAAAAAATTTAAGACCTTGATGATTCCTTATTGTGAACAATACTATTGTGGCAACAGGAAATCACATTTTTCGATACTTCTTACAACAGCAGCATGAAATTGGGTGAAGCATAACTATCACACTTACATCTGCAAAAAAAGTCTCTTGGTGCCATGACCTAAACCCAACAGAAAGTCAGCCATTTTTACTCACTTCTTCTCAATTTGCATGCGTTGTATTTAATCAAACTCCTCCAACAGCTTTCATCTGATCAACTGAAAATATCCAGTGGTCAATCTCAACACTGTTTTGATGAAAAGAGTTTTCAATGCACAGCTCTGACGTAGCATAACAGCCAATATGAATAGCCCTTTTCACACAGAGATTCTGCAATTTCGCCACAATGAAGGGTCACCTTTATGCTGCCTTTGTTTGTTCACACTGATCCAAGCAGTGCCAGCATAAAGCCACTCTAGTTCGTGATTCCATACAGCATGCTGGCTTTGGCAAAATATGTATGACAGCACACATCATAAAGTTGAGATCTGATGGCGCAAAGACAGAGCGCAACTTTCCCCCAGTTCTGCCTCTGTGACTTTCAAAGCACTTCGACATGCCAAGTAGTAGGTTTATTCATTGTGTCCGACTTTAAACAAATCCCTGTTACATTTGCTCCTGCATTTGGGGGCAGACCTTTTTGTGTTTAAATGAAGGCGTTGGTGGTGCCTTGACATGGCAGAAAAGGAGGGGGGACTTCTATCTCATCCATTAGCTGCAGTATGCACCAACAACCACCACGTCTCCTTCCTGTCAAACCAAACACACTTTTTGATTTCAACATTGACTCAGTCCGCATCTAAGGAGCCCATCTAGGGTTACATGGTAGAAAAAAAACTAAATCCGTGCAAACGGATTTGCAAGCAGTGCACACAGATTTTGCCTTCTCTCATTGGTCGGCACATTCTCTGTGAGCATCATGTGGTGCACGGATTTCAGTCCAGGACATACAGACCATTATTCTTATTAATAGGGGATGGGGTGTGGGTGTGTGAAATAATTCATCTTCGATGAGGAACATATTAATAACATAACCTGCAGCTGTTCACCAGCATCAGGGCCCATCTTTCTGTCGGCTGAAGTGGTGCACTGCGCAAGTGTCATTGATTTGGACCGACGGTCTTAAATTGAGGTGTGATCAGGTGCTTTGCTGTAACATCTCGGAGCTGCGTAAAGAGTTTGCAGTAATAAATGTCAATGGCCTCTTGAAGTCAGTGTCGCAGAGTTTTACCTGCCATATTACGGCCTCAGTACTCATAGCGTAAGATGCACCTTCATAGGCAGGTTCACAACACATGTACACTGTGCTTTAATGATTTGAGAGGCTGCTTTCAGTAATAAGGTACTACTCAACCATTTGGTAGACCACACTTTAAGTCACTATATTTCATTGATAAATGCATCAAGCTTAACTCAACCTGAATGAGCCATCTCTACCATTTGGTGTAGTTGTGCAATGCTAAAAAAATCCACTAGATGGCACTGTGTCTGAGCAGAATGCCTTTTCAGCATTCCTTCAAACAGGAAGTGACACAGCGAAAATTCACTTATCCTTTGATGACGTATATCGGCGGGACTTTCAAATGTAAGACTATTTTGTTGACATATTATCATTTCAGATGAGTTGTTAAACAGAATTATGTAACTTAATTCAACAAAAATAAGTCCCATAAGGGTCAAATAATTTTTTCAAAACATGCTCTACCAAACAGTTGAGTTGTCATTTTATGGTAAAGGTAGAGAAACTAGCTATTTAGCTAGCTAGCTATAATAAATTAGCTATTTACAATGAACAAAAGGGTTAGTGTGTTTCTGTACTGTCTATGGTAAGTATCAAGAATAAATTTGAGGTCTGGGGTATAATTGGACGTTTTTGACTATTTTTGATTTTACCATTATATTTCACCATAAAAACTATTTACCCTGCCTTCTTTGGTGTCATTATTTTCAGCACAACCTCACATGTGTGACTGTACAGTTTTTAATTTTGACATACTGTATTAACACAATGGACCTAAAATCACAAAAAAACAAAAATCCGAGTAGGAAAATGTTAGTTTTTTTTAACTGTAAAAACCACAAATATGTTTAACGAATCATTTTTTATTACTTATAATGCAAATATAAATTGTTGTTTGCTAAATTTGCAAAGTTATATGTAACTATTTACATTTAAATGCAGGCAATGCCTCAGGCTCAGGTCTGCCTGAACTCCTCCAGCTCAATGAAGAGCTGCAATGCCTTCTCCACATTCAGCAGTCTCCTCATTGTTTTGACTCATTAAACAAAAAAACGACTCCACTACACACTAAACACACTACACACTAAACACTATATAACACACTAACTATACACTCCAAACACGCTAAATGTCACAAATCTCTCAACTCTCGCAGGTCAAAACCTTGCATCACCACCAAAACCAATTTGTGCTGTTGCATGACCACCAAAAATATTTGTTGTATTTGTTTTATATCTTCTTTAAAACTCTACAAAGAAGACCTTATTGCACAGTGGTTTTAAGTAGTCTGACCATATTCATAACAGTGTCCGTAGAGTTTAGTGGAGGTTCTAAAAACAAATTCTAATCAAATCTTGTGTAAAGTTTTGCACCAGCACACACACACACACACACACACACACACGCCCACATCCACACACACACACACACACACACACACACACACACACACACACACACACACACACACACACACACACACACACACACACACACACACACACACACGATGTGTTTGGAGCCATCAATAGCAGGGAGAGAGAGAGCAGAATAAAGGCATCCAAAAAATTCAGATTTTTTATTGGTCAAGAAATTGCACTTAATCTGACTTGTTCTGAATGTCGTTCTTTTATTATGAACCGACGTCTCAACCGTTTGTATGTGCAGGCTTCAGACTCTGCAGTCCTCACCAAACAGGAAGTCAACCGGGCCGGGTTAGGCAGGGTTGAGCTTCCGGGGTGAGAATAGTGGAACAGCTCGTGACCCAATGGTGGTTAGATTGGCAGATAGGGCAAAGAGCTGGATGGTAGAAGAGGATCAGAGAGTGTGTTGATATGGATAAGTTCAGCGAGACATGATGGTGCGAGGTTATGAAGAATCTTGAAAACAGGAGTGCTGGGGACTGGATAAAAAACCCAGGAACATTCTTCCTTGCTGGGATACTCTTGGCGCAAAGCCTAAAGATAAATCATTTTTGGGAGAACAAGTAACAGGCAGAGCCTGGTGCCCTGAGATCCTCAGCAGCCACAAACTGTTGCAAAAAATTGCACAGTTGGTTTTGATACTGTAAATGTAGCTCTATTAAACATCAGGTCTCTGGCAGGAAAATCTTTTCTAACACATGATTTTATCATCAAACACAATCTTACTTTTATGTTTTGAACTGAAACTTGGTTAGACCAGGATAACAGTGCAGCTGTTCACATTGAATCAAGTCCTCCAAATTTCTCTTTCATAAGTGAAACTAGAATGCATAAAAAAGGAGGAGTAGTTAGTATTCTGTTTAATGAGTTACTCAAATGCAAGCAGATGTTTTATCGAAGTTTTACTTCTTTTGAATTTGTGGCTCTTCAGGTAAACTCATCTTCTCGGGCTATATTTCTAAACATCTTCAGGCCACCTAAATACTTTACGGATTTCATTGATGACCTTGTTGAGCTACTGTCTCTTATCTGCACTGACTTTGATTGTGTGTTAATTGTTGGTGACTTTAACATTCATGTCGACAATGATATTCCATGACTTCTCACGGGCCACGCAGCTGAAACGGGATACATTCAGGGAGTGCAAGAAAGCTTTGCGGGAACGCAACATGAAGTTCGCTCTCCTTTACCCAGCGGTTCTGAGGACCGATCATGGCAGGATCCAGAAGCAATGGAATATATCCAGGAGACCCAGGGGTGAGGATGTTTTGGAAACGAACAGGACCAAAGGAAAGTTGGTTTTTTTTGGACACTAGTACCTTCAGTTATATGACACAGTATCCCGGAGGAGGTAACTGGACTAATGAGACATTGTGAGTAATAGGGGAGATGAGCACAAGGCAATCCCCCCCTTTTTTTTTTTTTTTTCTTTTTCTTTTCCTTTTTCCCCTCTCCTCTTTTCTCTCCCTACACTGGTCAGGGATTTGTGAGTAGGGGAGGAAGGAACACCGGCGATTTCCCTGCTGGGCTGGTGGGCCGGTGGCAGGGGCGGGCTCAGTGGCGGTTCTAGACCGGTTTTAATAGGGGGGACAGGTTGGGGCCGGCTTTTTGTTAGGGGGCACATACAACCCGGCAAAAGACAAATCCCTCATTCAGATAAGGGATAAATGGCACTTCAAACAATGTTTATAATTTCAACAACTTTGATTCGGTATTAAACTGCTGAGACACTTTATTTCCACCTTTCCCTTCAGTAAAAAATCAGTGCAAGAAATCTGTCATTGTATTATTGATGCAGACTCCCTGTCGGGGGGGCCACAGGGGGGTCCAGACTCAGAGTTACGGGGGCACTGGCCCCTGTTGCCCCCCCCCCCTAGAACCGCCCCTGGGCGGGCTGGCCATTGGGAGGTTCGGGAGTATTCCCGAACTGCCGGTCTGTTCCTTGCCGAACCTGCCGGTGGTCGGAACGTTTTTTTTACCCCATAAAACGGCTGCAGGTGGCACAGAATGGAACGTCAGACTGGGTCAGTCTAATATTTTGCATATTACGGGGGGGGGGGGGGGGGATACGAGCGGCCCCTCCCAACTTGAGCTTATCCTTGTTTCTATTGAAATGTGATTGGCTCAAATTAGCAAACATGCTAAAAAGAAAGAAGCCGGAGAAAGAGATGGGTGGAGCAGGAAAATTAAGGGCAAAAAAGAAAAACGGTGAATACAATATGCAGCCAAATGCTCCATATTAACAGAGCTTTTAGTGGTGGAGGGGTGAAGATCAGTGCGGCTACAGTCAGGCCAGTGAAGACACGGGATCCAGCAGCAGACCCAATGCCAGTATGTCGGGCTGCGATGGGTCGGGTTGTAATTTCAGGCCCGTTGAGAACTCTAGTTTGTGTTTTTGGATGTGTTCAGGGCACACAGAACTAAGCTGTCCGCCGATCGGATCGGACGATATTTTGCATTTTGTGCAATTTGTGAGATCAGCGTAATGTCTTAATTCACCGATCCGATCAATGACGGCATTGTCGTGTTGAAACTTTTTGCAAATGCTCCCGTTGCATAGATTGCAGATGGCTTGTGTTCTATCTGTCTCATTTACTCCGAAGAAGTTCCACGGCAACGACATGTTTGTTTGATAGTGATGATGTTGCTAGCTAATGATTCAAGATTCAAAAAACTTTATTGTCCGTCACATAGTGACAGGGCTCAAAACATAAACGCCACAAAGACATAAAGACAGAAATCCTGATCGTATAAAGCCTACACAGAACATTAAAGGTAACCTATCAGCAATGTTACACCATACCTGCGTAAATCCTTAATCTGCTTTTTTAATTAAAAATAAAATCCATACTGGCTGACCAGAAAAGTGCACAAATGTCCTTGTTGCAAAGAAAACATATTTCAGGAGAGAGTCTGTGTTCAAAGTTAAAAAGATACTATTTGAATATATAGGCTATACATCCTGTTTTTCTGTTCTGTTTCTACATTAATATATAGCAATTTTTACCAGCTCAAGAAAAATACATTAAAGTGAGTAATTCATTTACAGTTTGTATGTGTGTGTGCGTATGTGTGTGCGTGTGTGTGTGCGTGTGTGTGTGTGCGTGCGTGTATGTGTGTGTGTGGCACTTTTGTTGATTTTTATATTGTATTTGTGAATTCTTTGCAAAAGTGCCATAACGTTTATCTTTGTTGCTGTTATTGTTATTATTAGCTGACAAGGCCAGTGTCAGTCATGGCGTTGATGCAGAGGGACAGAATAATGCCAGTCATAGGAGTGAGGAGGAGGAAGAGACAGATGAGGAGGGACAGGAGAAGGAGGAGGAGGAGATGGAAGAGGAGGAGGAGGAGGAGGAAGGAGGAGCAAGAGGAGAAGGAGGAAAGTGGAGCAGGAACCACCAAAAAAACCGTGCCAGGTACAGGTGCTGGGTTGGCAATAGGTGTTTGCATAGATTTATATTAAGATGTCATATGTTGATGTTCCACTTCCAGTCACACAGAAACAATAAGCCCATCCACTCCTGTAGTTATTATAGTGCAAATAAAGTATTCATGTTAAAATTACGGTTCCTCTTGCATCCGTCATGCGATCGGATAAAAGGCCTCTCCAAACCAAGCTCCCGGGCTGAATTTCAACCCCAGCCAGCCCCTGGGAAGGAGACAAAAACCCCTATCGTTTTATTTTAAGGAACCTCCTCAAAATGTCCTGAGGTGTATAAAGTGATAACGATGCGGTCGGTCAGGATGGGTAAGTCACTTGGACAGTCGGCGTTCATGGACCGTCATTTTAGTTCTGTTATAATGGGGAGCGCAGAGTTCGGTGTTGCGCGCTATGTTTGGGCAACAGGTTATTTCAGGGTGGAGGGATCTAACAAGGACATGTATCACACGCACATTGTCGTGAGGTGGCTGTTTTTTGTTTATTGTTTCTTATTTTGTTTTGTCATTTCTATCATTTACTAAAAATTATTTATGACTGCTAAAATGGATAATCTGAGTACCTCCACTTGGAATGTGAATGGCCTGGGGCATCCAATTAAGAGAAAGAAGGTATTTTCTATCCTGAATTCTAAACAATTTGATGTAGTGTTTCTACAGGAGACGCACCTCTCTGCTGAAGAATCAGAGAAATTGTGTAGAGGATGGGTGAGCCATGTTTATTATAATGCAGGATCTAGTCAAAGCTGTGGGGTGTTAACACTTATTAACAGGAGGCTACAATGTAAATACATTAGACAATTTAAAGACACCAGGGGAAGGATCCTCATTGTGGTTGCAGAAATACAAGGTCACATGATTATTCTGACAAATGTCTATGCTCCAAATGTAGATGAACCACAGTTTTTTGCAGACCTGGAGGCCAAGATGCTGCAGGCAGGAGATTATAATGCCATTACTGGGGGAGATTTTAATTTGGTAATGGATCCTGTTCTTGATCGTAGTAGTACTGTTCCAACAAGGTTGCCTAAAGCACTAGTAGCAGTGAGAAGCATGGCTGAGTCCTTGGGTTATATAGATGTGTGGAGAATGTTGAATCCAAAAGGAAGAGATTACACCTTTTTCTCTGCCACACACTCAACATTCTCCCGGATAGACTTTTTTCTCATCTCCAAAAACCTTCTACAATCAGTGACTTCATGTTCTATTGGGAGTGTTTTAGCCTCGGACCATGCCTCAGTTAGCTTGGAGGTGCTGCCTTTCAGTGACAGGATCCGAATGCCGAGATAGAGATTTAATTCATCCCTCTTACTAGAATCTAAATTTAGAGAGGCGTTAAGAAATCAAATTAAAATACATATTCAGTTAAATGAACCTACAGCACCCTCTGCAGGGATTACCTGGGAGGCGCTAAAGGCTGTGTTGAGAGGCTATATTATCCAACATGCCTCTTATAAAAAAAAGAAGAGTATTGCAAAACAAGCTGTGCTTCAAGACAAGATTAAGAAATGTGAGGCCAAGTTAAAAAATAATTTCAATTTTGAAGATTTAAGAGCTCTTACATAACTCAAATATGATTTTAATTACATATTGTCACAGAAAGTGGAGTTCTCACTCTTCAGAATGAGACAAAAATATTACGAATCAGGTGACAAAGCAGGCAAATTATTGGCTAACAGTTTAAAACAGAGAGAACTATCATCTATTATTTCAGCGGTTAGATCAAAAGAAGGTGAATTAAAAGCTAAAACAGTAGATATTAACAGTATGTTTAGAGACTTCGATGTGAATTTATATACAGCAGAAATTCAGCGCAGTGAAGAGGATATGGAAAGGTTTTTTCAAGGATTAGATCTTCCCAGATTATTAGAATCACAAAAGACAGACCTCGATCGACCTATAACCAGTGAAGAAATTATTAGGGTAATTAAAGGCCAACCAACTGGAAAGGCCCCGGGACCAGATGGTTTTACAGCTGAATTTTTTAAATGTTATGTCACTGAATTGACACCTCTATTACTCAGTATGTATAATGAGGCATTCGTAAAGGGGGAGCTACCAGCTACTTTATCAAAGGCTTTGATAACACTGGTTCTCAAAAGGGAGAAGGATCCTTGTTACTGTAAGAACTATCGTCAGATTTCCCTTATTCCATTACATGCCAAGATTTTGTCCAAAATACTTGCAAATAGACTGGAGAAGGTTATTACCTCTGTAGTGCACGAGGATCAGGTGGGATTTATTCGGGGATGCAGCTCTGCAGACAACATTAGACGCTTTATTAATATTATGTGGGCAGTCTCGGATTCTAATTCACCGGTTGCTGCTGTATCGCTCGACGCTGAAAAGGCGTTTGATAGGGTGGAATGGGGATTCTTGTTTAAAACTTTATAAAAATTTCTCCAAATCCAAAAATTTCTATAAAATGGATACGCCAGAGGCAGCAGTACAAACTAACGGGTACATTTCTTCATATTTTGAGTTGGGCAGAGGTACACGCCAGGGATCACCCCATAGCCCTCTATTGTTCTGTTTGGTGATGGAGCCGCTGGCGGCCGCAATTAGGAGGGATGATATCTTTCCGGGGGTGACGTATAACGGTTTTACCCATAAATTAATGATGTTTGCAGATGATATCTTGCTACTGGTATCAGACCCTGTGGTATCAATACCGTCATTGTTGAACACAATTAACGCCTTTTCAAAAATCTCGGGATACAAAGTCAATTGGGATAAATCTGAGGCTCTCCCTTTAACAAAGTTTTGTCCATCCTCACTCTTTCAAGCTGGCAGATTTAGATGGCCTAAACAGGGGCTAAAATATCTTGGTATCCTTTTTCCCTCTAAATTGGAGGATATTGTTAAGGTGAACTTTGACCCCTTGATACAGGGACTGGATGTGAAACGTCACTGTATCTATCCTTATGGGGGAAAGTTAATGTTGTTAAAATGAACTGCGTTCCCAGGATTAATTACCTGCTCCACTCTCTGACATTAAAGATCCCAGATAGTTACTTCAAACGACTCAATATGATATTTAAAGATTTTTTGTGGAATGGGAAACGAGCACGTATTAATATGAAAAAATTACAAAGACCAGTCAACAGTGGTGGATTGGGACTTCCAAATTTAGTATATTACTATTATGCATTTAATCTCAGACACCTGGCACACTGGGCTTTACCTCCAGAGAGAGCCCCCCCGTGGTACAGCATAGAGCAGTCTGTGTCAGCCCCCCTCCCTCTCCTCCACTGTTTGTCCACTAAATTATCTAAACATGAAAGGGCCCATCCTATCATATCTCACCTTCAAGGTATATAGAAAAAGATCTCCAGGCTGATAGATCTCGACCCTCATTTAAACAAAGCTGCTAGTATTTGGCTAAATCCCAAGTTAAATATTAATAAAAAAACATTTATCTGGAAGGAATGGGTAGAAAGAGGTATTCTTGTATTGGAAAATGTATACAACACTAATATATTCAAAACATTTGATGAATTTAAACAGGATAACAATCTACCCAAAACCGAATTCTGGAGATATCTTCAATTACGCCATGCACTTCAGGGGATTTATGGGTCAAGTCTACACCCCCCAAAACCAGCAGATAAGTTAGATAAAATCCTCCAGGTGCTGGGTAAAGGCCATGAAGCAGCTAAATATTATAAGATGCTGATGGAAGGTGAGGGGGAAATAGGAATTGCAGCCCTGAGACTTTCCTGGGAAAGAGACTTGGGTGTAACATAATGATGTACAGGAATGGGCCAAGGTGTGTGGTAATTCTCGAACAATGTCAAGGGATTTGAGGGTTAGGCTTATTCAATTTAAGATTCTGCACCGATTCTACTGGACCCCAAGTAGACTCTTCAGACTTGGTTTAAAAGATTCAGCTACTTCTTGGAAGTGTTGTGTGGGAGGAGGTACAATGATACATGTGATGTGGTCATGTCCTAAGATTAATCAATACTGGATGAAGATTCACGGTTACATTGTTAGAGTCCTAAAAAGACATTTTGTTCTTTGCCCCAAGCTATATATACTAGGAGACTGCAAAGTACTGTCTGCTTTTCCTCAACCACTCAAATCCTGGACACAAAAACTGCTATCATGATTGGACGACAGATTATTCTCAGGAACTGGAAGAAACATGGAGAACCTCCTTTCCAGGACTGGGTGACTGAATTGGGTAAAGTAGCTGCATATGACAGGATGTCATATAGGATGCAGGACAGAACAGAAAAGTATTTTCTGAAGTGGGGCATGTACCTTGACAGTATATCTGCACCAAGGTAAAAAATAAGTGGAGTATCAGGAATTGTTATGAACAAAATGGAGATGTGACGATTATGTGATTATCATTTATTTTCTACTTGTCTTGTTGTTTGTTTTTAAGTTTTCCTTAGTACTATTTTCATTTTTAGGATTTATACTTTTTATTATAACATGAAGGATCTCTCTATGATCATGTTTATAAGTTTTCTTGAGATATGTATAGCCACTATATGGATAGATGATCCCTCCTTTTTACGGGTGGGTGGGGGCGGGTGGGAGAATATGTTCTCTGTTGGCATTTTGTATGTATGCTGGTACGGATCTCAAAAAGACAAAATAAAAAAATGCAAGTCATAAAAAAAAAAAATTTATGTCGACAAACCTGAGGACAGATGGACTAAAGAACTGTGCTGTGTCCTTGATAACTTTGGACTCACTCAGCATGTGACACAACCCACACACAACAGGGGCCACATCCTGGACTTAGTTATCTCCAAGGGTCTGAACATTTCTAAGTTTCTGATATCTGATGTTGCTCTCTTCGACCATTACTCTGTTTTCTTTGAGAGTAATATATCTGTGTACACAAATGAACAAACTGAGGTTGTTTCAAAGCGATACATCACTGAAAACACTGGTGACAGATTCATTGAGGCTTTCTCTTCCACACCACCCCTCTCCATGTTCTCTGTCAATGTACATCATTTCAATTCCACAATTACAAATATCATGAATACATTGCACAAAAGAGAGAGAAAAAGAGGAATGTCGAAAAGCTTAGCGCAGGTGGCGAAAAACAAATCTCCAGGTTCATTTTGACATTTATAAAGAGAGACTTTACATTTTTAATTTAGAATTGAAAAAGTCAAGGCAGTCCTTCTTCTATTTGCTACTGTCGACAGGCTAACAAACCCTCCTGTACCAGTAGCCTCTGAACATCTGTCTACCAGGGCCTGTAATAAATTTGCATCATTCTTCACTGCCAAAATACAGAACATTAGACAAGCAGTCAGTGCCACCGTTTTAGGTACAGGAGGTGTGTTGTCGTTTTGTCCATCTAAAACCAACTCTAATACCGTGACACAATTTGATCCAATCAATGACAAAAAACTGCATTATATAGCATTTGAAATCTTCCTTCTGCTGCCTTGATATTTTACCAGCAGGGTTCTTCAAAAAAGTCTCAGACTGCATGACTCCCGATCTGCTGCAGATTGTTAACACTTCTCTCAGGTGTCTTCCCCAGGCCATAAAGACTGCAGTCATTAAACCACTCCTGAAGAAGAGAAATCTAGACAAATCAGTAATAAATAATTACAGGCCCATTTCAAACCTCCCATTTGTAAGTGAAATAATTGAAAAAGCTGTTTTTAGACAGCTGAACAATTACTTAATAATAAATGGCTGTTTTGATGTCTTCAATCAGAATTTCGACCACATCACAGCACTAAGACAGTTCTTGTTAAGGACCTCAATGACATTCATTCAAACACAGACAGCGGAAAAATCTCAGTCTTAGTTTTACTGGATCTCAGTGCTGCGTTTGACACAGTCGACCATTATATACTGCTGGACCGACTGGAAAGCTGGGTTGGACTCCCTGGTACAACACTAAAGTAGTTTAAATCTTATCTAAATGACAGAGATTACTTTGTGTCTATTAGTGAATACACATCTGAATGGATGAAAATGACAAGCGGAGTCCCGCAGGGCTCCATTCTGGGGCCTCTACTATTCAACATTTACATGTTCCCTCTAGCTCAGATAATGGAAAACAATGAAATTTGCTACCATAGTTATGCAGATGACACACAAATGTATATAACCATATCACCAGGGGACTATAATCCCATACAAACATGAACTTCAGCAGCTACATTAAGACAGTTACAAAGTCAGCCTACTATCACCTTAAGAATATATCCAGGATAAGAGAACTTATGTCTCGACAGGATTTGGAGAAACTTGTTCACGCATTTATTTTTAGCAGACTTGACTGCTGTAATGGTGTCCTTACAGGACTCCGTAAGAACTCCATTAGACAGTTGCAGCTGAATCAGAATGCTGCTGCTCGAGTCCTAACAAAAACCAAAAAAATAGATCACATCACTCCAGTTCTTAGATCTTCACAAAGAATAGATTTCAAAATACTGCTGTTGGTTTATAAAGCCCTAAATGGTTTCGGGCCAAAATACATTTCTGATCTGCTGCCACGTTATGAACCATCCAGACCTCTAAGAGTGTCAGGTACCGGTCTGCTTTCAGTCCCCAGAGTCAGAAGTAAACATGGAGAAGCAGCTTTCAGTTACTATGCGCCACATATTTGGAACAAACTCCCTGAAAATTGCCGGTCTGCTCCAACTCTCACCTCAGGGTAATCAGGGTGTTTATGAGAATAGCAGTGCAGTATGGTGTGTGTCAGTGGCGGCTGGTGACTGAAAAAATTGGGGAGGACAGGAGGAAAACCAGTCCATGGTGTCATGTTGTTTTATACAAGTCAACTACTTATCCCTACTTTTATATCATCATTCATATCATTTATATATGACTCAGTGCAGGTGGTGGGAGAGAGCAGGATAATGAACAAGCTGTCATCGCTGCTAATTCAGGAGTCCCATCCCCTGCAGGTCACTATCACAGCACTGGGCAGCTCCTTCAGCAACAGACTGACACACCCTAAGTGTGTGAAGGAGAAGTATCGCAGGTCCTTCCTTCCTGCTGCTGTCAGACTATTCAACCAGCACTGCTCCCAGTAGCCTATAGACCTCACCCTGTACTCTGCACTGTGCAGTACGTCTGCACAAAGGTCACTTTTGTTTTTGCATTATCTGGTTTTTATTTCCTTAACACCCATATTTTACTGTCTGTATTTAAAATCTCCATTTAAAAAAAACAAAACAAATTAATGCTATTAATTTTGCACTATATCATGTATATACACACACACACATATATTAGAGAATAACACACACA